>NW_028281054.1:65000-152500 GCF_059751285.1 Brachycentrus maculatus | reverse complement strand
ATTTTTAATACAAATTTCACAATTTCTACAAATTGTTTTTATGTTTTTCGTCAAATTTTTGGCTGCGTAATGTGGACTAATAGTCTTTTGCATTTGTCCAATTCCAATATGGCATAGGTTTTCATGTATGTCTTTTATGATTTCGATGCTAAACGGTTCTGAAAGAATTATTTTTTCTTTTTTCTTGACCTTTTTAAAATAGACATTGTTTTTTTCAATCCATTTGTTTTTTTTCTGTTGAATTCTTTCATTTTTATTCTGATCTCTTAAAATATCTTCTAATTTAACCAAATTTACAACTTTTAATTGTTCATCTGCATTTTCACTCGATTCTAATACTGGATTCCTGCTTAGACAATCTGCTTCTAAATTCTTCTTTCCTGGATTATATTTTATTTCAAATTCATATTGCGATAAATAATATGTTAAATCACCTAACTCTTCATCGGTCCTAGATTTCAGATTCATATTTTCCAAAGGTTTGTGATCTGAATAAACCGTAAATGATTTACCTATTAACCAGTATTGCCAGTATCTTACTGCTTCCTTAATTGCTAAACATTCTAAATATATTGCTTTTTTTTTCTTCTGAGCTTCATTTAGTTTTTTTGAAAAGTATGCCACTGGTTTTTCTCTACCATCGGGCTGCTTTTGTTTCAAAATGGCCCCAACACCTTCTAAAGAAGCATCGGTATAAATGTTGATTGGTAAATCCTGATCAAAAATTTCTAGAACGGGCTGTGAGCAAAGCATGCTTTTTGTTATTTCAAATGCTTTTTGGCATTTATCACACCAAATAAATTTTTGATTTTTCCTTAGTAAGTTATGCAATGGATCTAGTATTATTGCACTCTTTGGTATGTATTCATGGTAAAAGTTTATTTTCCCCAGAAATTGTCTTACATTTTTTATCGTTTTTGGAACAGGAAAATTCTTTATTGAAATCAAATTATCCTTTACTGGTTTTATTGAATTATTTTGAATTATATGACCTAGATATTTTACCAAGTCTGACGCAAATGCGCATTTTGTAAATTTTAACCTGAAACCTTCCGTTTCGATCGCTTCCAGCAACTGCGTTAGATGTTTAATGTGCTCAGCAAAAGTTTTAGAAAATATAAGAATATCATCTATGTAATTAACGGTGAAATCAGTAAGTTTATACTTTCTTAATATGTTACCTAGTATCCTTTGAAAAATTGCTGGTGAGGTCTTCAATCCAAATGGTAGGCAAGTCCATTGGAAATGTCCTTCTTGTGTAACAAATCCCGTCTTTTTTCTGTCTTCGATTCGTAAAGGAATAGACCAAAACGCTGAGTTTATATCTAGTGTTGAAAAAAATTTGCAATTCCTGGTCTTTATCATTAGGTCTTCAATTAAAGGAAATGGTTGGGCTTGAGGCACTACTATTTTATTCAAGTCTCTGAAATCTATACACAGTCTGGATTTTTTGTTTTCCTCTTTTTTAAATGCCAATGTAACAGGTGCAGCAAATGGACTGTAGGATTCTTCTATTAGCTTATTATCCAGTAATTTTGCAATTTGTTTTTCTATCTCCTTTTTATCTTCTACAGTACATCTGTAAGGCCTCTTACTGCAATATCTGTCTACTAGTAAGTCTATCCTCGCTTCGTATCCACTAACAGTGCCGATATCATATTTGTCTTTTGCAAAAACGGATTTATATTTGCAAATCAGTTAATTTATTTTAGATTTTTGAAATTGATTTAAATGATTTATTTTTATTTCAAAATCTTCTTCTTTTACATGTTCATTATAATTTATTTTGCATTCCTCGCTGTTATTATTTTCTGTATTTTTAAATTCACTATTTTTAATTTTATATTTTGTAGAAATTTTTTCTACTTTCTTTTTATTTTCATTTTTCAAGCATTGTCTCTGTGTTATTTTTAAGTCTTCATTTTGGATTAGTTTAAATTTTTTTATCATATCTAATCCTATCAAAAAATCATATTTGAAATTTTCTTCATCAATAATATATACATCAACGTTTTTTTCCAATTCAAATATTTTTATTTTCAAAGTCGTCAAACCGTTTGTCTTTTTAACACCATTAATTGTTACTAAATCTGCTTCATTCATATTGTTTCCTTTTCCTTTTAGTTTTAATAACTTAGAATTTATTAGAGAAACATTTGAACCTGAATCGTAAATTCCAAATATTTCAATTTGATCATTTAGTAATAGTTTGACATTTATTAATGGTGTTACTATTCGTTTTTTTTGATCGGTTTCGTTTAACTTAGCTTCTATAACTGAATTGTTTACATGTCTGATAGTATTTTTATTATTAAACTTATCATCCTCCTTTGTTCTAAACCAGCACGTTACTTCAGGGTGATATCGAGTTCCCTTATTTAATTTTTCACAAATCTTACATGGACTTTTATCTTTAATTTTACCACTAGTTCTTAGATTTCCATATCTTCTTTGATCCGAAAACCTTTTTTTATTTACAATGTGTTCGTGTTTTTTTACTTCATTGAATAAATCGACTGTATCTTCTAATTTTTCTCTATCAATCTTATTAATTATAAATTCTGGTAAACCAGCCACAATAAGATCTACTAAGGTACCCATGTCGATCGTTCTTCTCATCTCCAACAAAAGTTTTTCCTTCCTTATGGCATAGTCTAACAAGGAACCGTCGTTATATTTAAAAGATAATGCAAACATTACATGGTTCCATCCCTTGTTTGTAAATGTTTTACAAAAGTTGTTTTTCCATACTATCCATTCTGAGTTCATGGAAAATTTGGAAAATTTTATCATCATCGAACTGTACCAATCTTCACAACTTTTATCCATAAACAATCTTAATATTTCAATTTTTTTCTCATCCGTTGTCACCTCAAAACGTGTACATTCTTTTTCAAAAATATCCATCCACTGGTTTGCATTAGGATTTTTGCTTGTAAATTTTTCAATGATGAACTTCTCTGAAATATCTTTTAAATTTTGATGTTTGCTTACCTGAGCATTTTGTATTAATTTTTCTAGTAAGTTTTCTAATGTTTGAGGAGCAGTATCCATTTTATTTTTATTTTGTTTCTTCATTTTTGATTAACAAAATTGTCGTTTTATAACGTGGTAATATTTTCCTTTTGAAAATTAAGTGTAAATAATATGTAAAGTGGGTGTATAATAATAAAATAAACAATGTGTTGCTTTGTAATTAAAGAAACGACAATAAAAGTTTATTCTTAATTAATCTTTACAATAATTTTTATATCTATCTGATTCTGACAGTTACTTTTTCCTATCGGATCTCTTTTGTTTAATTCTGTGCGACGCATGCGACATCTGTGGTAGAACTGTTTTATAATATGTAGGTACTTTTTGTAAGTACTTAATAAAATGTATAGGTAGGTACCTAGTTATTTTATTACATATATATATATATATATATTTATATATATATATATATATATATATATATATATATATATATATATATATATATATATATACACACACTCAAAATATTGTAAACTTCTTTTGCCATTATTGTCCTCCATTGCTACTTTTGTCCGCCTCCTTATTGTACTGGTCAGCACGTTCAGTTATTACTGATTTTATGCAGTGCCCTATGCACCATTGGGTGCGAATGAAGGTTTGAAGAAGAAGAAGATTTTTTGTTAGATTAATCTAGTTAATTCCTAAATCATATTATTTTTTGACATCTCATCAAAGATGAAGAAGAATATGGAAGTCTGGGCATTTAAGGGGCTGACGACCGTCATAGACTGGTTTAAGTGATCACTTTACACACGTATAACATTCACCAATTCTACCCATTATAAATATATATATATATATATATATATATATATATATATATATATATATATATATATATATATATATATATATATATATATATATATATATATATATATATATATATATATATATATATATATATATATATATATATACATATATAAAATAATATGAAACAACTCCTGTAATTGGTAATCTAGATTTTGTGAACAAGTATTTGGACACACTCAAAATGTTGTAAATTTCTAAATCGTCTAGTCTGCGTAAGATAAATCTGCGTAACGCACGCATCGTGCACCTCTCGTATAATCTCTTCACTCTGTTTGATTTATGCAAAATCTTAATCTTGTAAAAGTTCACCACACGTCTACGGCTTGACAGTCTAGCGATATTAGTGAGTTATTCAGAATTGAAATTCAATAACTGAGACAGATGAATCGACGCAACTTTGCAGAGATACGCGCTACGGACATGTCTGACTTATCACGCGTGAAGGTTTTCTTATCCTTGGTACGTGACAAAACGCAGCACACTTCATTTAAATCTTAAAATAAAACATTTATACAAGAGTATTTTTTTACGTTTATTAATGTAAACACACTGAGGTTGTTTATTGTTTCAGCATTCAATTTATGAAATTTAATTGTAATAAAAATAAAACACTTTTTTTACCACTTAAATATTATATTGTAACGACTTGGTTTGGAAGCTGCAGATGCTTCCATCTACGGGTTATTTTCAATATCGTAGATGGAAGCATGTATAGCTTCGAAACTAGTCGTAACAATATACATATTATAATAGTCAAGTGGTAAAAATAAGTGTTTTCTTGAATGTTTTCCGCAGATACTTTGTGGCACAATTTTAAAAACCTAATAAAATTAAATTACTTTGATTTAACCACTTTTCTATTACAACAATTTAACCTGCCGGTTTCGACAAGAACCTTGTCATCATCAGGGTTTATTTAATTCTAAAATAAACAATAAAACACTAAAATACTCTCACAAAAAACTTCCACACACTCCGTAAAAAATCCTAAATGTTATTTAAAAAATAACATTTATGATTTTTAATTTAATATTTATAATTTCATCGAATAATTGTTTCATTTTTTTGAGCTAGTGCAAAACTATAAATTATCCATGCTACCGTTAAAACTTTGTTTGCCTTTATCAAAACTATTTTCACATTAAAAAAATTAAATCATCTGTAGCTTTCGGGAACTTATTTCTTAACATCTTTAGTTCTCGAAACTAATCATGTTAAAATTAATTAACTCAAAAAAAACTTATACTAATGTTTCACTTTGGTATTTTAACCGTCAGGTTAAATGTCTTTTCTCACTTTCAATTTAGTGATTGGATGCTCTTCATTACCAAAATCATCAAACAACAGAGAGGTCGAGACAGAATAGTAAACGTATTGTTTTATATTACAGAACAAAACAGGAGATGATTAAAGAAAACACTTATTTTTTACCACTTGAGTTTTATTATAGACTACATGTTTCAGAAGTTAAACTTCCATAATTCAGGTCTGTATAATAACATACAGACCTGAATCATGGAAGAAAAAACATGTTACAATTTAACCATGTTACAATGATTAAAGAAAACACTTGTTTTTTATCATTCAGGTCTGTATAATAACATACAGACCTTAATGATGGAAGAAAAAACATGTTACAATTTAACCATGATACAATGATTAAAGAAAACACTTGTTTTTTACCACTTGAGTTTTATTATAGACTACATGTTTCAGAAGTTAAACTTCCATCGTTCAGGTCTGTATAATAACATGGTTAGATATTATACAGACCTGAATGATGGAAGTTTAACTTCTGAAACATGTAGTCCATAATAAAACTCAAGTGGTAAAAAACAAGTGTTTTCTTTAATCATTGTAACATGTCTTACCACAAAGTTAATGCCAACGACAATAAATAAAAAAAACAGGAGATATTTTCACCATATGATTTTATTTTTTTAAATTACTGTAAAAAATCCTTATGTATTTATTTCTCTTGGCAGATTTTTTTAAATAATAAATTATCATTATAATATAGTAATTTTAATTCTGGCTCAATAAGGCGATGGATTCAATTTCAAGCTAGCCATATTTTGTATAAAACTATAAAATAATTTTCATTAATATAAAAAGATAACAAATAAAAAGAGAAGAAAAATGTTATAAGATTAGGTCGCTGGAATGCTAACACTGCGCTTCAGTGCTGCCACATGTCCAGCCCCCATATGTCCTCCATAAGCAGTTTTATGATGATTGTGTTTTATTATCACCATATTCTTGTGTCGTTTACCATACATCTATATAAATATTCTGTTATTTCCTAACTGTTTCCCATGTGCACATAAAACTGTTTTTTTGTTGACTAATGTAGAACGGAAATCCACCCTTGAAAGAGTGAAAATATAAAATATCGGGATATCTTTTACATTCTTTCTAATAAATTTTTAACTATCGTTGAACCTCTGTACAAGTTGATTAAGAGATTTGTTAGAAATTACAAATTATTTTAAACTAGCTATTCAAACATCACGCCTCAAAGAGAATATCAATCAGTCTTTTGCAAATAATCTTCGCCTATTCCATATATCTGTATCTCCTCATACATATCTGCCCAACCCTGACTTGACAACAAGAGTAACATAATATATATATATATATATATATATATATATATATATATATATATATATATATATATATATATATATATATATATATATATATATATATATATATATATATATATATATATATATATATATATATATATATATATATATATATATATATATATATGTTATATATTTGTTCCTCTTTTTCCTGGCTCAATCCCAATTTATCGTCTTTTAAGACTTTTGGGGTCAGCTCTCCCCATCCTCAGGTTGTAGGTCCTTCTATCATGGACGACGTCACCTAGGCCATGCCTTTAATTCATGTTTTCATTCTGCAGCATCCACGAATTCTTTGGTCTTCCTCTAGATGTCTTTCGAGGAAGATCCATTGCGATTGCCTCATTGAAAATATGATCAGGTTTTTTGCGTCCTATGGGCCCATAGTATACTATCTTTGTTAATTAGTTTATTAAATAAATAATATGAAACTAAGTATTTTCATAACCTTCCTACAGATATAAAAAAATTAAAGTCATCAAAATACTAAAAAAAATACTTGTTAATCTAAGAAACAAAAACAAAAAGAAAAACACGAAAAAATAATTATAATGAAAATCGATCGTATCACCAACAAACCTAAACATTAAATAAAATTTTAAAAAAGTAAGTCCCTCTCCAAGCACAAGAGCTCAGTCTGTTTATTGGAGAGAGCTGTGTTATTAATGTTAAGATTGTAAGTAGAAGTGCCGTTTTGGTCCGCCTCCATAATGTAGTAGTTAGCTCGCTAGGCTACCATGCTTGAGGTCCCGAGTTCGATTCCCAAGAGGGTCAAAATAAATATTTGTGACTTTTCAGTCTAATATTGATTTAAAAAATAACTCTGGAAGTGCCTGAAGCGGAAGGCTGATCACCTTTCCTTTGAGTATTTAACGATCAAGATAACACTGCTTCTATACGATGCAGTGCCCTATGCACCACTAGGTGCGGATAAGGGTAAGAAGAAGATGTAGAAGTAGAAGTGTCTATTTTATGAATTAAAATTATAAAGAAAACTCTTGTACCCATTTTGAATAATAAAAATAGAAAGAAATATAGTTTTTATATATTACGTTACAACGTTTTGTCTATGAACTCAGGCTATCTAAGTGTCATTCGTCACGTAGACCAAAATTTTGACCTGTAAGCTTCTATAAATTTCTTGGAAAATGTATAGAGCTGATTCTATAATTATTTGCGAAGTTTATTACTAAAGTTCGTCCTAACGGACCTAACTTCACATCGCTGGAATTGTCACTCCAATAATTTCAAAACCCATTTTCTACGGTAAAATTATGACGCAAACTATTATAACTATTACGGAACCTTTGTCAAAATGTTTTCTGATTTAATGAAATTATTTAAAATGCGAGATTTTTCAAAACATCTGGACAATATTTTTTTCAATCTTCTTACTTTTAATTCGCACCTAATGGAGTACAGGGCTTAAAACTTAATCAATCTCGATCAGAACTCCAAATTTTTGGGTAAAGGTATTTAATATTCAACGCTAAAAAAACTATTTTATCGTAATCACTTTGTGGTAATTATATATTATAATTTTTTATTTCAATTTTACGTGGTAAATACTATTGTTTATTGAAATATATTAAAACACATATTTTGATGCATTCAGCATCATAATCAAACACCGTATGTTAATTATGCTGGATCTATCGAAACACGTGTCGCAACATATTTTAATGAAAATTAGTATTATTCAAATTGAATATTTTATTCACAATGTTTTGAGTGTCCATATATTTGTTCACAAATCTTCGTTTTATCAATTAAGATATTTTTTGTATTGATATCTCAATAAAGGTGAAGAAGAATATAAATGTCTGGGTATTTACATGGCTTACACGGTGTCATGGCTGATTTCTTTAATAATAATAAAAACCCTTATCCGCACCCCAATGGTGCAAAGGGCACTGCTTCATATGAACACAGTGTTATCTTGATCGTTTACACACGAAGGAAAGGTGATCAGCCCTCCGTTTCAGGTACCAGTCCAGGGTAATATTGAATAAATATTACAGTGAAAAAATCACTTATATTTATTTGTCCCCCCCTGGGAATCGAACCCGGGACCTCCAGAACGGTAGCCGAACGTGCTGACCATTACACTATAGAGGCGGACAAAATTCCAATAAAGAAATCCCCCCCCCCCTTGGGGGGGGGATTTCTTTAAACACGTGTATTATTAACCATTTTTCCCATGTATAAAGTGATCGCTTTAACCAGCATATGACAGAGCACAACCCCTGTTAATACTCAAACTTCCATATGTTTCTTAATTTTTTTTGACATATTTATACATAAATATGCCGTAGTGTAATGGTCCGCCTCCGTAGTGTAATGGTCAGCACGCTCGGCTACCGTTCTGTAGGTCCCGGGTTCGATTCCCAAGGGGTGTAAAATAAATATAAGTGATTTTTTCAGTGTTATATTTATTCAATATTACCCTGGACTGGTACCTGAAGCGGAGGGCTGATCACCTTTCCTTCATGTGTAAACGATCGAGATAACACTGCGTTTATATGAAGCAGTGCCCTATGCACCATTGGGGTGTGGTAAGGGATTTATTTATTTAAATACAATTGAATTTTTAATGAAATATAATTTTTTTTCAATTATAAAATGGTACTCAATCAAAGATAGAAGAGTGAATGTTATACGTCAGTAAAAGTATGACTTAAATCAGCCAATGACGGTTTGTAAGCCCTGTAAATACCCATACTTCTATTTACATCTTTATCTATGTGTGAAAATAACTACTGCATCTAGAAACTAAGATTTATCAAAAATGTTTCGAATACCCCACAATATCGTGGAATATAAATTAAATAAACTCAGACGCATTGCAAAGGCATTTTTCTACGTTAAATAAAAATATTTATGAAATGGATACTGAGCGCATCACCTTCTTCTTTTCAGGCGCTTGAGTACTGAATTTCAGGATGAATAATAAATTATTGTAAAAGCTCATATCTGGTAAGTGCTCTTCCCTGTAATAGATCTTTCAGTTGAGGCTACATTGAACGACATAGTCTGAAAGATTTCGATTAATTATTTACACCTATGTCTTACGAATATTCTATAAAGAAAAGGGTCTATTTGCCTAGACGGTGTTTTTACTATAATATTTTTGTAAGCTTGACTTTATAAGAACGTCATAATCTGAAAAATTCCGATCAATACCTATATCAACTATAACACCTTTATCTTACTAGATGAAGCAGAAGATAACCGAAGAAAACTTGATATGATAAAGTATTTCAAATACTTGAAAATGGTCATGTCAGAAGCTGGAATAATCGGATAGTTTGTATGAAGAGATCCATGAATGTAGAAGAGTTGAAGATTTTTTGCAAAAACATATTGGTGTGAGATTCTATTTTATCTGCCTATCCCTGCAGAGAAGCACCGTGGTGGTCATTTTCAAGTTAGTTTTGTAGGAGTTCAATTTAGTTTTTATTACATTATTTATTGATTCGGCATTAACGGTCGAATGACATGTTGATTTTTTTAACACTCGTATAATACCACTTAATTAGTTTTATTTCATTACCTTTGAATAGTTTCGAAAACAAACGTTTGTTTTCATCGACAGGTGAAAATGAAAACTCTAGTTATTTTTTCAAGGAGTTCAATATCGATTTTATTACATTATTTATCGATTCGGCATTAACTTTGTGGAATGACATGTTGATTTTAAAACACTCGTTTAATACCACTTTATGAGTTTTATTTTATCACACACGACTAGTTTTAAAAATAAACACTTGTTTTCATCTACAGGTGAAAAGTATAACTTTAACAGTTTTACTTCTCATTTGCAGATGGAAACATCTGTTAGTTTTCGAAACTAGTCATATGTAATGAAATAAAACTTATTAAGTGGTATTATTTAAGCGTTTTTGTTTTGCTTGTTTTCAAATATTTTTTTTTTTGCTTAGTTATGAAGATGAATATAATGAGAGGAAAATTAATATTTACATTTCGATAGCGAACTGACTCATATGACCAAATCTGCATTTAGCATCATGAAGTCATATCACTTGGAAGATATGATTTCTATCTTGTTTGATTTGGTATTCAGTTAAGCTTCTGTTCTCAAAAAAAAAAATCATTTTGAAACTTTTGAAGTAACTTACAAACCGCTGTACGGTTTCCCCGCAGAAGTAGACGCAGAGAATAGAACGCCACACCACTTTGTCTGTATGTTTTTACAAACATTATTCGCCTCTTCCACTTTTCCACTTCCACAATCTTCGCCTCTTTTACATTTATGCTTCTCCTAATACATACCTGCCGATTATTCCAAACTCCTGACCAGACCACTTTCAAATATTTGAAATACTTGAGCATGTCAACTTTTCCTCGTTCTTCATTTATACAAAAATAACATTTCGAGATTTTTTTTGTTGTATGACACAAAGTGAACGATGAATGATACGGAGAGTGTTATATTACCATACCATAAAGTTAACAATACTTTTAATATACAAATTATAAAATATTTTTTCAAACGCTTAAAAGAAATATTCATAGTAAAGAAAAGTTATTTATTCGATACCAGTTAACGAACTATGAAAGTGTTTGCTTTTGTTTTTATCGGCATTAAGGATTTAAAATTAATGGAAAAAAGGTCCCGTAGGTAAAATTTTAATGTATTGAAAATGGTTCTTTTTTATTATTCTCCATAGGTAGAGATAATGTAAATCTCATAATGTTATTTTGGAAATTGCCTCGCTTTCAAAACATGGTTAACATTTTAATATATGCAAGCTCTCCATCCATTTTCTTAATACCCTATATCAGGGGTGGCGAGTTTTTTTAGCCTGATTGTCAATTTTTTTTCCAATATAATAATTTGTCGCGTGCCACGTGCCATGGAAATAAAAATGTTTCAAATGTTTGTGTAACTTCATATTTTTAAAAATAATAATAATAAATTTTTATTCCAGCTTGTCTAAGTGATGGGTGCAATACTTAGTCAGCCATGTTTGATAACATTATTTTTATAAAATGAAACTAAAATTACAATAATTAACAAATTTAAAAAATAATAAAGAACTTCTGTTTTTTTTTTAATAAAAAAAAAAAAAAAAACCCTTATCCCTGCACCCCATGGTGCATAGGGCATTGCGTCATATAAACGCAGTCCAGGGTAATATTGAATAAATATTACAGTGAAAAAATCACTTTTATTTTCCCCCCTTGGGAATCGAACCCGGGACCTCCAGAACGGTAGCCGAGCGTGCTGACCATGACACTACGGAGGCGAACAAACAAATATATTTTTTTTTAGTAGATGAAGATCAGCTCGCTGGCAAACGCAGCACAAAACAACAATATAAACAAAATATTAATAAATCGAAAAAATAAATACTTACTTATGAATGGCAAAATAAAAGAAATAAATATAAAATAGACTTTATCAAAAAAATGTAGAACCCTTAAAACTTCATTAAAAGTGAGATTTTTATTGTTGGATGCTAGATGCCATTTTTAATATCGGGTTTATAATTGGTAGCTTTTAATATAATACAAGTAGTAGTACTTTCGTCTGTAAGTCTACTTTTAATATTTGATTTAACAAGTTCATTGAAGAAAATAATGATTCACAGGAATAAGTCGACGAAAAAATTGTTAAAATAACACTCTCCTTATCACTCATCGATAAACGGTGAATGATAAGGAAAGTGTTTTTTTACCATACTACAATGTTATCAATGATTTTAATTTACGAAATATAAAATTTTTAAAATATCCAAAACTTTTTTGATTTATTTTTACAATAACTTTTTTTTTATTCATTCGCGTGTCATGCAAAATCGTATCGAATGCCACCTATGTGACGCGTGCCATAGGTTAACTACCCATGCCCTATATCATCCTAGATTACATTATTAATATTCAAGATTTCTCCCTTAATTTTCAGGCTTTTATCCATTTTTTCTGTTGAGTATTTACCTTGAATATTAAAAATATTCTCATATCCTCTTCTTTCTGCACCTACATGTTTTTTTACGTCTTCTTCATTACTTTCCATCCGCTCTCCTTATCAAACGTTGATCATTTTTCGTTTATTTTCGTATGTTGTAAATATTTGTGCAGTACCAACCTCTTAAGTGAACCGGAATCATCCCAAAAGAAGTATATTCAAAAAAAACAATATTGGTACTTTTTGCTGAAAAGCTTTCTTTCTCCATCATTTTTTGTTTAAAATATAGTGTGGGTAGATATGTCCAATTTAAAATAAAAAAATTAGGTAAGAAACAAAATGTGCAAAAGAAGATATACAGTTGACAAAAATTGAAGAGGCATTAGGATGTAAAAGTCTTATATATGGTGTCTTATTTAGATAATATGACAAGCCGAATAATACTTAATTAGCTAAATGACAAATCTTAATTTATATAAGATATTGAAACCATTTTAATATACGATGGAGACCTTGGGAGAACAAAAGAGTTGTCGGAAGACTCAAAAGAGATGGTCCGAAGACATTATCAGAAGGGGAAGAGGCCTGTATTCAGCAGTGGAGATCGGAGGGCTCATGAAAAAGAAAGAGAAGATTAATACCATTGTATCTAATGTATTGGTTTTAGGAATCAACTTTATTCATTTATTTTAAGGCATGTAAACAAAATATGCTATCAATCCGTGTACATAATAAGCAAGGAGAATTTGCTAAACTTAAAACTAAAAGATATAATTTTTTAAGCCGGTTAAAAAAATGTACCAATAAAAGTAGTTAAAAACAAAGTATATTTTGTATATTTAAATCATTGATAAATTTGTGGTATGGTAATAAAACACTCTATTGTTCATTTTGTGTAATATCACTTTTATTAGCACTTATTTGTGACAAAACCGGAAGTCACGAATAAGTGTTAATAAAAGTGGTATTACATAAAGTGAACAATAGATAATAAAGAGAGTTTATAAAATTAAACAACTTTGTTATAACCATTTTTTTATTATAATAACACTTTAACCAACCGGTTTCGACAAGAATCTTGTCATCATCAAGGTTTATTAAATTCTAAAATATTAAAATACTCATAGTTAATATCATTTCCTTACCAAAAACTTCCACACCCTCCGTACACTATATGATTATATGATTAAAAAATATGATTTAAAATATGATTTAAAAACTCCTAAATGTTATTTTAAATCATATTTATGGTGTACGGAAGTTTTTAGCAAGGGAATGTAATTAACTATGAGTATTTTAACGTTTTAAAATTAAATAAACCCTGGTGATGACAAGGTTCTTGTCGAAGCCGGTTGGTTAAAATGTACTAATAATAAAAAAATGGTTAAAACAGAGTTGTTTAATTTTATAAAGTTTATAAAATGTGCCACAAAGTATCTGCGACAAACATTCAAGAAATGGTAGAGTGTTTTAATAAGAAAGTAGTTTTATTCTATAATGATTGAAAAAATACAGTTTTTTTAGAAACATGTTAAAATCATCTTTTTAACCAATACGATTCTATTTATAACATTTTACCTTCATTAGGTAAGTTTCCACCCTTTTGCACGTATCGAAGCCCCAACTTAGGATTAACAGACTACTCGGGGTTGCTATGTTCAATATACAATATTAACAAGAAGTACCTAGCTACAAGCTTTGCCCTTGGGATGTGTTTCTCAAACTTTATCTTGTGAGGCACTATCGTCGGGGGTCATATTACCCGCCCATTCACACGGTAAGAGCTTGCAGAAGGCTAATCATCCCACTGCGTCATAAAATGTGGTAAACTCACATATTGATTAGCAAATAAATGCATATTGATAGCTCTAAATATTTGCATTAATTGATTCGGCAGTCACTTTGTGATAAAACCTATCCATTGTTAATTAAAATTTTATTTAGTAAATACCACTATTTCTTCAAATCTACTGTGACACGTGTTTCGATGCATTCCGCGTCATTTTGAAAATGATGCGGAATGCATTAAAATTTAATTTAGTAGGCATGTATTTACTAAGTAAAACATAGCTTATGAATAAAAATGAAAAGATAAGTTAAATTTGCTGTAATGTTTAGTTATACCTATTATTCTATAGTCTAGTTTTGTCATAGTTATTTTTGTTATAGTCTAGTTTACTTATAGTTTTTATTGTTACAGTCTTGCTTTGTTACAGTTATAGTCAAGTTTAGTTATAGTTATTATTGTTATAGTCTAGTTTGGTTAAAGTTATTTTACTTGAAGTCTTATTTAGTTCAAACATCATTTTAATAAATTCTACCTAGGAAAACCTGTTTTTTTTATTATTTACTACTAGGATTTTAAGAAATAGTTGTATTTACTTAGTAAAATTTTCATTTAAAATAGCTCAACATATGTAGATGAAGAAGTATATGAAAGTCTGAGTATTTACTTTTGAAACTTTTATGGTCTTGATTTGAATTTTTAGGAATTGGAATAATCGGCAGGTATGTATGCGGATATGCATGAATGTGGAAGAGGCAGACAGACATTATCTCTGTCTACCCCTGTGATGAAGGGTCGTGATGGTAGTTAGTTAATTAATTTAATTATATACTGGATTTATGTCCTGCATATACTGAATTTTACTATTATATCCATGATTGACAACCACACCACTCAAATTTAATAAATTAATAAAATTGTTCAATTGATTGATTTTTGCATATGCTATTTTTTCGGCACCGTCCATGTTTATGTTGAGATATTTATAAGAATAACTCCTAACTGAAAACGAGGTATATGAAGATGCCAAAGTGCTCGTCGAAACCGGTTGGAAAAAGTACCAAAAATAAAAGTTGTTTAAAACAAAGTTTGACCTTTATTTTATAAATATAAAATTATAATTTAATACTTCTAAATCTCATCCGATCCATTTGGATATAAACATATCCATCCCTGAAGATGACAAGGTGCTTGTCGAAATCGGTCGGTAAAAGCAGCAAAAATAAAAGTGCAGTTAAAAAAACACAGTTCTAATTTCATTTTATGTAGATAATATTATAATTTAATATGTTCCTTTATATCCCTATAAGCATTGTCGATAAAATTAAAAAGGTGTGTTGAGATGTGGATATGTGGAGCGTATGAGTGAGGAAAGAACGGTTAAACAAATTTATGAGGCGAATGTAGTTGGAAAAAGAAGCAGAGGAAGAACGAGGAAAACTTGGCACAATCAAGTGTGTCAAATATTTGAAAGCGGCCGGGTCAGGAGTCGTAATAACCGTCGGGTATGTATAAGGAGATGCATGAATGTGGAAAAGGCGAAGAATGTTTGCAATGACAGAGTGCTGTAGCGTTCGATTCTCTCTGCCTACCCCTGCGGGGAAGCGGCGTGATGGTTAGTAACTAAGTTAGTTTTTACATCCCTTGAATCTCATTCGCCCTAAAAAAATGTAAGTAATTTTTCATCAATATTAATTTAATGTGAAAACGTACAACAGTTTTTGATACTCTGTATAGCGTCTTTATTACAGAAGTTATGCATTGAATTCTAGACCTTAAGCCCCACCGCCGAGGGATTAAAATTAATTTTCGGATTGATCGACCCTTGGATGTAGGCATCTTCGTTCTATGAGGGACCTTAGTTTAACATTTTAAGGGAATGCCAACACCCTGGCAATAATATTATTCCAAAATTACAATATTTTGGGGTCCAATGGTAATGTCTTGTGAAGCAATGACATAATTTGAAATATGATTAAAATGTAACCATGTTATTTTTCGACATCTCATCAAATATGAAGATGAATATGGAAGTCTGGGCATTAACGGGGCTGACGACCGTCATAAGCTGGTTTAAGTTATCACTTTTCACACATGTAACATTCACCAATTCTACCCATTATTGACAACCACACTACTCAAATTCTTCGGTCGTCAGCCCCGTTAATGCCCAGACTTCCATATTGTTCTTCATCTTTGATGAGATGTCAAAAAATAATGTGAAAATAAAATAACTCCTGTAATTGGAGATGATCCAGATTTTGTGAACAAGTATTTGGAAACACTCAAAATGTTGTAAAATGTACCTATTGTTTTAAAATCACTATAAATATTTTGTCATAACTTAATTGTGATATCTACCGGTTTCGAAGCTAACCGCTTCTTTATCAAGACTGATTAATACTAAAACACTATCTACTTAACAAAATTCAAAAAAATAAATCAACTTGAGATCTACCCAAGCTCTTTTGCCTAACGGCAAAAATATTTTGAATTTTGTTAAGTAGTATTTATCAGTCTTGATAAAGGAGTAGTTGGCTATGAAATCGGTAGACATTATAATTAAGTTACAGTAAAATATTGATTGTGATTTTAAAATAAAGTTTTATTTTAATTTTAAACGGAAAATCACAAAGTTAGTGCTTCAAATACAAATTTTAATTAGGAATACTTGCTTGATTTTAACACAATATAATAAACAGTGAAATTATTAATGATAACACTTGTTTTTTACCTCTTGAGTTATATTTATTTTACAGATGCTTCCATCTTCAGGTCTGAATAAAAACATATTGAGTTTACAACATTTTGAATGTGTCCAAATACTTGTTCAGAAAATCTGGATTATCTCCAATTACAAGAGTTATTTTCATATTATTTTTTAACATCTCATCAAAGATGAAGAAGAATATGGAAGCCTGGGCATTTACGGGGCTGACGACCGTCATAGGCTGGTTGTCAATAATGGGTAGAATTGGTGAATGTAACACGTGTGTAAAGTGATCACTTAAACCAGCCTATGACGGTCGTCAGCTCCGTAAATACCCAGGCTTCCATATTCTTCTTCATCTTTGATGAGATGTTAAAAAATAATATATTGAGTTTATATTCAGACACCTAGGTGGAATCATCTGTAGCTTCCGAAACTAATCGTTAATGTAATTATTACTCAATTGGTAACAAACAAGTATTTTTATCCACAATTTCATCATGTTTTACCACAAAATGAATGCCGACACAATAAATAAAATTAAAGAGTGAATGCTAGGAACAGAGTTAATGGTGTGCTGAATTGAGTCATCACCTGTCGATGAAAACATCTGTAGTTTACGAAACTAGACATGTGTAATGACATAATACTCGACTGGTATTTAATTTTTAATATAATTAACATGTCATTCAACAAAGTTAAATAATAGAATCTAGTCAAAACAAATTAAACATCGAAGGCTAAACTGGCAGTACACAATGAAGTTCAATTTTCTCTACCCATCCCTTCCTGAAAGCGATGTGATGGTTAGTTCGTTAGTTAAATCTGGGTTTTCACCACTTGATAATTCGATACCTCAACACAGATAAAGAAGAATATGGAACTATGGGTATTCAAATGGCTGTCATAGGCTGATTATGGTTGACATGAATGAAAAGATTGATTTGGCGTTCTAATTTCTCTACCTAACCCTGCGGGAAAGCGGCGTCACGATTAATTAGCTAATAAACTTTAAACCCTTGTTTGCACCCCAATGGTGCATAGGGCACTGCATCATATAAACGCAGTGTTATTTCTATCGTTAACACACGAAGAGAAGGTGATCAGACCTCCGCTTCATGTACTAGTCCAGGGTAATATTGAATAAATATTAGAGTGAAAATTTCACTTGTATTTTTTTGACCCCCCTCCCTGGAAATTGATCCCGGGGCCTCCAGAACGGTGGCTGAGCGTGCTGACCATTGCACTACACTAATTAATAAACAGTTCGATTGAATATAATCAAATAATTTTACCGAACCGTTATCTACTGATAATAAGTCATTTTATTTGCCGAATTGTTTCATTAATCATAGTAAAATAAATAATAAATACACGAATTCACCTTCTATCAGCGTAATTAATTTTCTTTCCCATGGCTGTTCGTCACTGTACTCGTATAATGTAATTATAATGATGACACTGCATATCTTATCAGCCGTGTATGTTTGTGATTTTAACTCGTATTTGTTTTATTATTTTAAAGCAGCCTTGTTTTATGAAGCTGTTTACTTAAACTCAATCTCATAAGAGATGAAATGAATTCCAGTTGTATATCTCGACATGATCATTTATTTTCGGTTCGAAAAATGACAACGCCTCCCAACAGAAATATGTTCTTATCATTCATTGTTCAAAACTCTCTCCTTATCATTCATTGTTCACTTTGTTTAATACCATTTTTGTTAAGAAGAGTGTTTTATTACCATATCACAAAGTTATTAATGCTTTTAATATACAAAATATATTTTAATAAAATTAAGCACTTGAATAATCTACTTTATCGAGTTTTATTTTTATTTACGACTAGTTTCGAAAACGACAATTGTTTTCATCTTCTGGTACAAATTAAAGTCTTAATTTGTACCAGAAGATGAAAACAATTGTCGTTTTCGAAACTAGTCGTAAATAAAAATAAAACTCGATAAAGTGGATTATTCAAGTGTTTAATTTTAATAAAATAATCATGTCATTCCACAAAGTTAATGCCGAATAAATAAATAATACAAAATATATGATTTTTTATTAATATTTTACTAAGTAAATACCGCTATTTCTCAAAATCTACTGTGATACGTGTTTTGATCCATTCCGCATCATTTTCAAACACCGTATGCGACGTACATACGCACATACGGTGTTTGAATGCAATGAATGAATGAATGGCGTTGGAATGCATTGAAACACGTGTCACTGCAGATTTTAAGAAATAGTGGTGTGTACTTAGTAAAACTTAAATCAAAAACGGATTGATTTTATCGCAAAGTGACTGCCGAATCAATTAATGACAGTAATATCATATTATTTATTGATTCGTCATTAACTTTGTGGAATAACATGATTATTTTAATTTAATTAAACACTTGAATAATCCACTGAATTGAGTTTTATTTTTATTTACGACTCGTTTCGAAAACGACAATTGTTTTCATCTTCTGGTACAAATTAAAACAATTGTTTAAATACTATGTGGTAATTGCAAATACAGTATAAATCAAATGTTTGCAAATACAGGGTGGTAATTGCAAATACAGTATATATATCAAATGTGTGCAAATACAGGGTGGTAATTGCAAATACAGTATATATATCAAATGTGTGCAAATACAGGGTGGTAATTGCAAATACAGTAAATATCAAATGTGTGCAAATACAGGGTGGTAATTGCAAATACAGTATATATCAAATGTGTGCCAATACAGGGTGGTAATTGCAAATACAGTATATATCCAGTAACGATACAATTATAATTTGATTTTATATTCAAATTATTTTTCTCATAAAGAAATATTGTATTGTAAATAAAATAAATCAGAATTTAGAATGAAGCGCTCACAATATGTGCCAGCTGAGTGCTTTGTCCTTGGAAACTAATTCCTTTCTCATAATATAAGATGAAATTGAGTCAGACGGAAGGGTAGTAAAATTTGCATACAATTAAAATTATTATACGTAACGTATACTTCCTTCATGGTAAGATATATTTCCCATCAGCTTAACCTCGCTGTGTCGATTAAGATTATTAACGATTTTACTTCCTTAATAGAGACCAAAAATAAAATATAAAATGACTTATAAAAGTTGTCCTCAAAATATTAAATCACCTCAAGATATTCGCCAAATACTTTTTGAATCTCGACACGAATTTGCATTAGAAAAAGCATGAGCGTGAGCATGGATTTGTTCAAAATCTTAATTTCCGTAAAGTTACTCACTGATTGATTGCATTCCAATATTGACACAACCTCGAATTGAATTTGTGCGTGTTTTTATGTGCCTATAAACGATAAAAAAAAATCCATATATATATATACATATATATATATAAAAAAATTGTAATGGCAGCGCCATCTATTGCATGTGTTTTTTACCGTGGTACATTCCATTTCATAATTAAAATGAAACTTTGTTTTAAAATCACTATGAATACGATAAAAATAAATGAAAAAATTTGAATAATTATATGACGATATCAAACCGTAATAAAAATAAAATAAATTTATAAAAATTCTCGAGTAAAATGAAACAGAATCCTATGAATGGGGAATGAAAATCAATGGTATACGACATGTTAATAAGTTATTAAATACACCTTTACATTTTATAACATTTTAAAATTTAAAAAAATTAACGTTTTTTATTTTCTGTGGCGTATTTCAAAATGTATCTTTCTTTATGAGGCGAATTTAGTTAGAAATAAGAAAAAAATAATCTTTCTTCATACGAAATTCACTCATAATTTTTTGACATGAGCAAGTTTTTACAAAGTTTTTGTAATGAAACATAAAATATATTCGTTCATTTTATTTATGGCTGAGTATTCTTAGAAACATACCACTGTGCGTCGCCTCATTACAAGTTAGAGCGAGAAACTTTTTCGAATAATCAACTGGAATGGATTTCAAAAACACTGTACATTGTCTTCTGATGTCTTGTTATACAAATAAGCTATAATACAGGACTTTTCATAAGAAATTTAAGTTTTTTTTTGTATTTACATCAAGCAACTCTTTGTGAAGTTGAATTAATTTAATAAGTCTTTCAAATACTCTTTTTTACGCCTCATTATATCCCGAAAATTCATTTTGCCATTTCAAAACTTTTAGACCTTTCTTAATATCAAGTGGTTCACACTGTTTCAATGTTTGAGGTTAAAGGTATTATATTTTACCCAGGCGGCCGTCGACTTTTGCACAATTCACTACTTTTCCCGTTTTTTTTTTAAATTTCGTTTTTTAAGCAAGAAATACTAAATTAAGTAACCAAGTGAAAAATTTAAAAATAAATTTAATCAGTATTGAAAATAACACTAACAGTTCCGAAGCCTTGTTTTATATGTTCATCCTTGTTTAGATAAATACTTTTTGAACCGATAATATACATAAAAAGAGGAAACATGTTATTTTATCACATTAAATTAATACATGTTGTATTTTATATAAAGAAAAAAAACAAACGGACTCCCACAGAGGAAATATTTAACAGGCGCCGGGGCATAGTTAGGTAGACGCTCGACTGCGAAACTGGCGTCGCGGGTTCGATTCCCGCCAAGTGTAAAATAAATTCAAGATATATTTCATATCAATTGGTCTGGGTGTTTGTGATGCGTTTATCACATTTACCTTCCCTATCCTTACTATCTTACCTGCAGACAAGCCTCTAATAGAAGCTTTGCGGGTCATTCCTTTGAAAAATAATAATAATAAAACAAATTACAACTTATGACAGTTAAATAACTGCATGCATAAACAATTCTCACATGTCCAATAAAGAATTACTCTCACATATCACAAGAAAGCACCTCCCAGCAAAGCACAAAAATCACAATTAACACACTTTATGGTAACGTACATAGAACACAAACCTCTTTTGGTCAAAAGAACTTTGATTATTATAATATAAAGTTGTAAAACCTACTTCCATTTTCCATAAAGTCAGTAAAAAATAAGCTGTGAGAAAATAGCTATTCATAAATGAATAATGGATGTGGGTAGATCTGAAATAGATCGCGTCATTCGACCATGTCATATTTAATTGAATAAACAATTTATCTTTCATTATAATTTTATAAAGAAATATTTACGTATAAAATGTGCCCTTGTCACTATAAAACTCTGTGAAGGCACTATGTTGTTATTTTAAATTGGTAATAATGTGTATGATGAAATAAAAACAAATTATGTGAAAGAAATAAATGAAGTGTTGATAACAGCAAAAATAATTAATAACTCAAACTCGTTCATATTACGAGTATATTATATTTTATATTGAAATTACAAGAGTAAAAATAAAAATCAAACAAAAAATTTTAACGGTTTATGAATTTTTAATTGTGTACTTAACCATAGTATTTTTTCTCCCGATATAAGCCAGTTTGGTAATATGTATTGTTTTATGAGACCGATTTTCTTGGATAATGAAAACCTCCTTTTTCATCAATACATTTTTAATATTATGTCAACAACACTCTTAGCATTACCTAAATATAATTTTCAATAAAAATATTAAATTTTTACTTAAAGGAATTTCTCCTTATTCTCGGATGTAATTGTATACAAATTTATCGTGTTTTTTCCAAAGGCCTTTTGAATGGACAACCCCTATTTCAAACAACCCTCTAAGAAGGAAATATGTTTTCGGCTACTTCCGCCTAGCGCAAAATCCCTTCAAGTGTATCGTTTCATCTTCATGATAAAGATTTAAACGTGTGTGAAAATAGTTTTCTCTTGATTCGAGTACAAAAAAAGCAAACGGGAGGAAATATTATTTACGCTTCGTCGGGCAGTTTATCAAAAGCTTAAAATGGTTTTTTTTTTATATATCGCTTACGTCTGTATTACAAAAACATGGACTTGTAATATGTTATATCCGTGTTCCTTTTTACCGGCACTTTTTCAACAACTAAAATCTCGAAGATCATATTTAATATATCTTCTTAAAATTAAATGGGCTGTAAATCTGTAATTCCATGATTTGTTATATTATGACTTACATTTATTTATTTTCTATCATACATATATTTAAAATTTAAATAATGTCTCTTCACTGGTTCTACGCGTTCCGAGGCCACATAAAATATAATATTACAATTTTTTTATAATGTTTTTTGATTAGATTTTTTTTATCATAAGTCATACAATTATAAATGACATGACCGAATAATGCGATTTATTTCAAATCTACCCACCTCCATTTTCCAACTATAAATGGCTCTTTCACACGTTTTTAAATAAATAACTCGTAAAGTCTTTACATTTAAAGGCAGATAAGATAGTAAGAATAAGGAAAGCGAATGTGAAAAGTACATCACGAACACCCAGACCATTTTTTTTAAAAATCATTAATTTATTTACAACTGACGGGAATCGAACCCGAGACGCCAGCAGTCGAGCTTCTAGCCAACTACGCCACGGCGTCCGTCTCATTATTTAATAATTTTGTGGATAATAGAAGCATGTTACATATCTTTTTTGCAGAATATTCAAAGTTTCTTTGATAAAATGAGATGTGTATTTGACTTTTTTAAATGTTTCTGTGTTTTTGATCTTGTGGTGCTATGAATGTAATCATACTACCTTGATCAAAAAGTTCCCGGAATGTTCTCGGAAAATACAAGGTTATTCTCTAAAATCGCTATTGTCCCCTTCAAAGTACTCCCCATCGACTTCAACGCACTAATGCCAGCGGTTGATCAATCATCGAAACAATTTATATATTAAAATACTTAAAATATTAAAATACTTAAGAAAAAAATTAAAGCTCTATACATTTAAATCTTGAAAAAATATACAAAAAAACTATTATAACTTTTATTATAAAACATTAAATCACGAGTGTAAGTCCCTCTCTAAGCACAAGAGCACAGTCTCTTTTATGGAGAGGCACAGCGAATCGAAATATAAAAGTTCTCCATATGCATAAATGATTCAAATGTGTTATAAATAAAAATGTAAAAATGTAAAAAATGTAAAAAAAATATATAATCGCTTTTCGGTATGGCCATTTCGAAAATAAATAAATAGTAAAAAAATATTAAATTAAATATTTAAAAAGATTAGATTGACATTAAATAACATTATTATTTTAAATATTAAATATTCAAAAATATTAAATTAAGTAAAAAAAATATTGCGTCATCCTTAAAGCAATGCTGTTTTTTTTCAAAGCTTCAACTAAAAGTTGAAGGGGTAGAAGGTAAACTGCATGAACTTTTTTTATAAAAGCACGTCGTGTTTTCAGCTTGCTTCTCATTATCGGAGCAAGTTTTGAAGAGTGTTGTTCGATTTAAAAGGTTAGTTTTGCAAAGTTTTAATGGAAGTGACAAAAGATCATATTTATAAGTTCAAAACAGGCAACAATGCAACGCAAACTACCATGAATATCAAACAGTATTACATACTTTTTAAACACCCTTTGTTTACCGTTAAATTACGTGTAAAATTATTTTGATGAAATTAGTAACTAACTAACTAACCATCACGCCGCTTCCCCGCAGGGGTAGGCAGAGAGAATAGAGCGCCACACCACTCTGTCCTTGCAAACGTTCTTCGCCTCTTCCACGTTCATGCATCTCCTCATACATACCCGCCGATTGTTACGACTCCTAACCTGACCACTTTCAAGTATTTGGCATACCTGATCGTGCCATGTTTTTCTCGGTCTTCCTCTGCTTCTTTTCCCAATAACATTCGCCTCATAAATTTGTTTTACCTTTCTTTCCTCACTCATTCGTTCCACATGTCCAAACCATCTCAACACACCTTTCTTAATTTTATCGATAATGCTTATCTCAGCTTTGCATTCCTTCCTTATTTCACTATTCGCACATCTATCATACATCGTTTTGTCGCACGTTCTTCTGAGAGATCGCATTTCGACTGTCTACTTTCATCCTTCTTTTGCCAACTCCATGTTTCACCTCCATACATTATAGTTGGAACCAGGACTCCGTTGTGCACTGCCAGTTTAGCTTCCGCTGATAGGTTTTTATTTGTTATAACTGATTTCAGTGCACCATTCACTTTGTTCCCAGCATTCACTCTCCTTTATATGTCTTTATCAATCTTTCCATCCCTAGGAAACATACTACCCAAATACACGAAATCATCTACCTGTTCCAAAATCTCTCCGTTTACCGATATTGAAATTAGTTGATAATGAAAAAAGAGATTTTTAAAATTAACCAAATCGACAAACGAAAAATCTTATTTGGGAACAAATATTTGTTCAAAGTTTTCGTTTTAATCGTAAATAATCCAAAATTTCGACTAACTTCAGAGAAAAATTATTGTAGACTAAATCCATTAAGGGTTGATATTAATAGTGTGGAATCTTTTGTGAATAAAAGGGTAGATAAATTGTTCTTAAATGTTCCATAATATATTACACTGTATCAAGCTAACCAGCCGTAACGGTTCTAATTGCTGTAAATAAAAAATCGATTAGAGAATACTTCAATTTTAATAAATCCTTTTATTGTTTGCTAAAATTACTAAAGACGTATTTTTCTAAGTACGTATTAATTTCTTTGGAAAAAAACTGGTGAAAAAATGTTCGTTAGGATTTTTATGACATCAAAGATTTCACAATTTTTATAAAATATCTTAAATAAATTAACGTGACTGTACATAATTTTCGTTTATATCTCTAAATATACGTGACCATTGAAATAACTGCAAACAAAATATAATTAAAAATAATACAGATTTCACTTTAAAAATTATCCAAAAACATAAATGTTACTATATATGGTATCAAACGTTTTGATCAATATCACTAGTCTGTTTTTGGTTGATTGGAAGAAATTGCTTTTTAGCAATAAACCCGCCAATGTACTTATTCATTTTCTGTACATGAGGTTTAAATAAATTAAATAACCAATTAAATTTAACTTTTAGTCCATTTTTGAAAATATTTCCATTGTGATTCATTAGCCTTCTTTCTCTCTTTCAAAATTGTATTTTTATACAAATCTTTATAATTCACTTTTATTTTTACACCAATATTTATAATTTTTCTCTTTTTTTTGTCTTTTTAATCGTATTTTTATACAAATTTTTATAAAAAAAATTTTTAATTTAATTTATATATTTTTTTTAATACAAATCTTTATAATTTTTTTTATTTTCATACAAATCTTTATAAAAAAATAAAAAATTGTATTTTTATACAAATCTTTATAATTTTTTCTCTTTTTCTAAATTGTATTTTTGTACAAATTTATTTTTATACAAATTGTATTTTTGTCAAATCGTAATAATTTTATTTTAATGACCTGACGATGGAATGATTTTCTAAAACCGGTAGTCACGAATAAGTGTGTATAAAAGTGGTATTGCACAAAGTAAACAATGGATGATAAGGAGAGTATTTTTTTTAAATCAGTTTTAAACGACTCTCTCCTTAACAAATTTTCTATACCTCGGAAGGCCATAAGAGAATTGTGAAGCCCTGGATGTTTAAGTCGGTTAAACAAAGACCACTCGATCGTTATGGCACATTGAGAGGCGGATCTTATTGTACTTCAGGGGCCATAAAAACGGCGTCACATTTTTTCGCACAGTAACCGCCATAAAGACCGAACCTCCGCAAAGCAATTTCTGTCTAGTGCGGAAAGGAAACATTCCATTTTTACTTCCCCATAATTTGTACTGGAAGAAAGATAAAAAAATGTGTTTTGCCTACTTTAATTTTTTACAGAAGTTTCACACTTTTTAGACAAAATATCGAATAAAAAATGAGCAACTTGGAATGATTTCATTGTTAAAAATCTTTTGGTATATATGTATGACTTTTTTTTAAATAACACTGGCCAACAATTTACAACTTTTATTTTGTTACTGGCTTGAAAATACCTGATCTTTATGCTTTTTGCATGGCTGAATTCGAAAAAGAAAGTAAAAAAATGTAGCACGTCAGATTTTTTCGCTATGGATATTTTTAATTCTGATATTGACAAATGTTTATCTTATTATTTGTGTATAAATTTATATAAATATATAATGCTATCACATTCAATATTAGTAAGTTAATATATTTCCACTGTTCCTGCATAGTTATCAATACTTTTTTTTTAATCCCTTGGACCTTAGATTATAACATGTCTAGATACCAACCACTATTACGGTTCCAACGTAAGGTAACAACCATATAAACAATAATATGAGTGTAACATCAAAACTTGACGTGATACAAGCTTGTCACTTTGAATAAGAACGATTAAGTTGGTCCAAATCAGTCATCAAAATATCAGTTACAAAATGATTGTTGGCCAGTGTAATTATCACAAATTAAAAATGCCGGGAATGCGATAAATGTAGATCTTGATATAAAATAATAATAAATTGGGAAATTTAGGAACAGCTACGTAGTTGATTTCGTATACATTTTTCGAAAGTATGTTTTCTAGGGATGGAAAAATTTATAAAGACATTGAAAAGAGATTGAATGCTGGAAACAAATTGAATGGTACACTAAAATCAGTTATAACAAGTAAAAACCCGTCGGCGAGAGCTTATCTGGCAGTGCACAACGAGTCCTGGTGCCAACCCTAATGTATTGAAGTGGAGAATGAAGTTGGTAATCGAAGGATGAAAGAAGACGGAATGCAGTCGAAATGGTCGATCCCTTATACGAATGTTTTGTAAAATGATGTACCGTAGAACGGGGCTACTTGAACTTTGATGTGTTACTTGAGCCCATTACAAAAAAAATAGTTCGTGGTATCGATCGAAGTGTAGCGACAATAAGTGTCACCTGTCAGGGAAACAATGAATCATATCGATACGTTCATTATTGTAGACCAAATACAGATTTTTTTTGTACTGGGCTCAAGTAACACATCAAAGTTTAAGTAACCCCGTTCTACGGTATGATAAATGTTCGAATGGTAAAATAATGAAGGAATGCAAGACCGAGATAAGCATTGTCGATGTAATTAAGAAAGATGTATTGAGATGGTTTTGGCATGTGAAAACCTGAAAAAGTGTGGAAAGAACGGTAAAATAAATTTTTGAGGCGAATTAATTTGGAAATAGGGGCAGAGGAAGACTAAGGAAAACTTGGCTTGACCAAGTATTTCAGATACTTGAAAGTGGTCAGGTCAGTAATCGGAATAATCGGCGTTTGTATCTGAGAAAATCCATTAATGTGGAAGAGGTGAAGATTGTTTGCAAAAACAGATTGGTGTGGCGTTAAATTATGTATTATCAATGTCTACTCCTAACTAGTTGGGTAGTTACTTTAAAAAATAATATGCAGTTAAGACAAAAACAAAAAAACGTGTGTTGATGGCCTAGCCAACTGATTGGCCTTTTTCAATGCCCTATTTCTACGTTCCTTAGACTTACACGACCTTACGAAGCGAATGTTTTTGTCTAGAATTTTCACTCATGAATAACATGAAATTATAATAACTTTAAACATAAAGAGTAAATCCACTCACGAGTAGGCATGAGCCATAAAACTTAAAAAGTTGAAGCCTGAGTTGGGAGTTGGATGATAAGCGGTGTTGCAAAAGCCGTAGCTAGATTTTAGAGTCACTTGGACGTTAGGTAATTAAAAAAAAGACCTTACGCGTGAAGTCGTAGACAATTATTTTTTTTAAGTTCTTGCTTACCTTTTATCTACGTTTTTAAAAAATAAAGTTCAAAAACTTACCTTTTTAGATAAAGTGATTATTCTTCTTCTTAAATATCCATTCTCTCATCTGAAAAAAAAAATATTATTCATTATCATAATTAACGAAAACTTCACAATTTACAGCGTCTGATACTTTCGTTGTTATTAAATTTATACATTTTATTGATTGTTATAGTCAAATTTAATTAACATCTCGTATAAATACCATAACTCAATCATGAGTAGAATAGTATGTATTGTAACTGCAGACAGTTGGTAGAATTCCATATTGAATTGTTGGGTAATATATCCAAAATAAAACACCGTTTTTCGGATTGAACTCTACGTTTATTTATGTATACGTGACACGTTTCGTCTTCTTAGGACATTATCAAACACTTAATGTAGAATTCAATCCAAAAACCCTTGTTTTATTTTGGATATATTACCCAACAAGTATAATAGTAATCGATACACGTATATAAAGTGATCACTTAAACCAACCTATGATGGATCATAAGCCCTGTAAACACCCAGACTTCCATATTCTTCTTAATCTGTGTTGAGATGCCAAAATGTGAAAATATCTCCCAAGTGGAGATATCCAGATTTGTGAACAAGGATTTGGACACATCCAAAAATGTTGTGAATGTTATAACTGAAGTGTCGGGTTGTACTCCCGTGGTTAGTGTCGCGGACTCTTAAGTCAGAGTTTCTCGGTTCGAACCCACTCTACCACAATTTGATAACTATTTCTAACAATGAGCCCTTTAGGCTCACAGAAATAGTATGAAATTAAAATATTTGTGGAAATAATAAAAACACAAATGTTTCTCTTTAATAATTTTTTTAATTTAAAAAAAAATAGAGGACAATTTTTTCAAGAAAACTGTGTTTTTATACCTCAGATTTTTATCGACTAAATTTTCATAAAAACCTCAAAATAAATGAAAATATAATATACATTTATATTCATCCAATGCAATATATCTATAAGAAGTGTTACTTTGGCTTTTCTATAGATTCTCTTCTATCGATTTTTTCACCATACATTATCATTCAAAATAATGAAAATCAAGTAGAAAATGTGCGAATATAGCCTCGAACTAAGGGCTCGTCTGGTTTTCACATCTGATTTAAACTAATAGTGTTTCTTGATAGCCACGTCTGAAGCAAGTCATTGACAGTAACACCAACGGATTTTATATAGTATTTTGTATTTAGAGACATTTCAGTATGTGGCAATCTAACAGACTTTCGCTATGGCTTCAATTATTTTTACTTATCTCACCGAACACTTGAACGCTCCGCGTGAAAACTGACTAATGACACTCTGTGCGAAAGGTTTAATCATCCTGTAGATGGATTTCGGACAAAAAATAGGCTACAATCTAACAGTCTGCAGGTGAAACATTTAAGTAACAATCTACTCGATGAATAGGTTGGGTAAAGTCTAGTTTAGTTATACTTATTAATGTTATAGTCTAGTTTGGTTAAAGTTTTTATTGTTATAGTCTATTTTGGTTATTTTAGTCATAGTCTAGATAAGTTACATTTCATTAATTGATTCGGCAGACACTTTGTGGGAAAATCTACCCATTTTTAATATAAGTTTTACTTTATAAATGCCAGTTTCTTAAAATCTACTATGACACGTGTTTCGATGCATTCCACATCATTTTGAAAATGATGCGAAATGCATCAAAATTTAAGAAATAGTGGTGGTAACTTAAAAATTAATACATAAGTTTTATTTGTCGTAAAGTTTGGTTAAACTTATTATTTTTTAGTCTAGTTTTGTCATAGTTATTTTCGTTATGGTCAGTTTACGTTTTTATTGAATTATAGAACATTGTTATTTTTTGACATCTCATCAAACATGAAGAAGAATATGGAAGTCTAGACATTTACGGGGCTGACGACCGTCATAGGCTGGTTTAAGTGATCACTTTACACACGTGTAACATTCACCAATTCTACCCATTATTGACAACCACACTACTCAAATTCTTGGAAGTTCTATATATGAACCAATTTTGAAACATTATTCTTGCATCACTAGAACTTCACTAGAGACATCTATTGGTGAGATGAAAAGAAGCTTTTTGTTTAGCAGAAACTCTTTTATTAGTGTGTGAAGTCCGAATTCTGGATTATAATCACACACATGAGAAACGCCGTAAATGCCCAGACTTCCATATTCTTCTTCATCTTTGATGAGATGTCAAAAAAATAATATGAAAATAACTCCTGTAATTGGAGATAATCCAGATTGTGTGAACAAGTATTTGGACACACTCAAAATGTTGTATGGTAAAATGCTTTATCCTCTCCTGTTTAGTAAGCCCTGGTGTAGTTAGACACTAATTAAGCAAGCGATATGTAATCATGATTCTCCACCCCTAACCACATTACGCGTAATTTGATCACGAGTCTAAAACGAGGTTTTGGTAAACCTGGTAATATTCGACCGTATTATACAGAATGATTTTGTCTTATAACACGTCTAAAGAGACTGATATTTCATTTTATATCAGTAGATATGATCGAGAGAACAAACGCCAGATGACATGAATATCTTTAGGACTTATACGAGAACATGGTTCGCCTTGTTAGGGCATTATCAAACGAATGTGAAGATCAAATGGACCACGGTCCTTATGTAGCTATATAATTCTAAGTGACAGTTTTAACACGTGCAGCAATAATTTATGGGAGACAACAGTAGCTAATGGGGGATGTAGGTATGTACCCTTATAGTCTGGGAAAGGAAGAATTTATTGACATTGCCATATTTTAGAGAATTAATATTTTAAAGCTTAATACATTTGTTGGTAATATTATTATTAAGAATTTATATATGTAGTGTAATTATTAGTTTCCAGAAAATAAATATAAGGGTACATATTCACTCATTCGATTCACATGTCCAAACCATCTCACCACACATTTCTTAATTGTATCGATAACGTTAATCTCATCCTTACATTTTTTTCCCTATATCACCATTCAAGTATCTATCATACATTGTTTTGCCGTACATCCATCCAAAAGAACGCATCATTTCAACTGCATTAGTCTACTTTCATTCTTTTACTTTGAGCACTTATTCGATTCAGATAATAACATCCTGTGTGAACGTATTGTAAATAATTTATATATGTAAATATGTTACTTCCTGTATTAATACAACTTTCAAATTACAATAATGACTTCTACCCTAATCAACGCCTATTTATGTGAAAATGTGTTTCAACCACTAGAGATTGTGATTAATGAGGAATCAACATCTTGATACGGTGTTATAATTACATGTTATATAACGCACTCGTGAAAATTTTAACATTTTTTTTGTGTAAAATATACATTTAATATGGAACAGAATTCATCCCTTTGGAAATGAGCGTAATAAATATAATAATTTCATTTGCCTTAATTTTGTATTCCATCAACGTTATTGGCGTTCGAAGATATATTTATTTATTTTAACATATTAGATACTAACTAACTAACTAACTAACCATCACGCCGCTTCCCCGCAGGCGTAGGCAGAGAGAATAGAGCGCCACACCACTCTGTCTTTGCAAACATTCTTCGCCTCTTCCACGTTCATGCATCTCCTCATACATACCCACCGATTGTAACGACTCCTAACCTGACCACTTTCAAGTATTTGGCATACCTGATCGTGCCATGTTTTTCTCGGTCTTCCTCTGCTTCTTTTCCCACTAACATCCGCCTCATAAATTTGTTTTACCGTTCTTTCCTTACTCATTCGTTCTACATGTCCAAACCATCTCAACACACCTTTCTTAATTTTATCGATAATGCTTATCTCAGCTTTGCATTCCTTCCTTATTTCACTATTCGCACATCTATCATACATCGTTTTGTCACACATTCTTCTGAGAGATCGCATATTAGATACATAAGTCATAAACATATATAGGTACATAATATTATCGATGAGTATTAATTGCCATTACTCATTTTAAGACATGGGATTAAGGTAAACAAAATTGAAAAATAAATTAGAAAACACCCGGAAAAATGTAAAATATAAAACAATTAAAGGTACAGTAAATAGGCATAAAAAAGCATAAGGTATGGCATGTTTACATGGAAAAAATTAAAATAAAACTAATCACTGACACAAATATCTTTTTAATAGATTTATATTATCCACTGACACTTCGTGATGGAATTGCATTTTTAATATATTATTAGATTAAAACCAATATTTTTAGCTTTTCCACTATATTTTTATTTGACCAGCGACCGGGTTTCGTCGTCTTTCGTCGTCAGCAGTCTGATAATGTCGGTAACGACGAAACCCGGTCGCTGGTCAAATAAAAATAAGGTGGAAAAGCTAAAAATTTTGGTTTTAATCTAATAATATATTACAAATATCTTTTCTTTAAGTATTTTTCAGATCATTTATTTTGGATCCCTGATTGGGTTCTATTTTATATATGTCAGGCAGCTGGTAAATTAAGGTATAAGCAATAAATATAAAGATCAATTTATCAATTAAAAATCAAAATGTAATTTAAACTATCATTTTTTTATTATCCTTATTACGGTGTAATTTGAGATAAAATATTAATATTTGCACTCATTTCCGACGTTACTGTAATATTTTATGTTAGAATTAGTCCTTTGAAATAAAATCAAATAGTGGACATGCAGGTAAGAGGTAAATAGCCTATATATACTGGTGTAGGTTTTACTTTTCAAAATTGGACATTTTTGAAATCAAATTGAACGTTTAACAAATCGAATCGGACGTTTTACAAAACAGATTGAACTTTATACTGTTTTTTTATAAAAAAAAGACTTTTAAAAAGTATATTTTTTTAATTGATAAATACAACACGAACACACAGACTAATTGAATAGAAATTTTCCTTGAATTCATTTTAGACTGACGGAAATCGAACCCGCGATGTCTGTTACGCAGTTGAGTATTTATCCGACCACTCCACGGCGCCTGTCAAATATGATGTCGAGTTATCGTAACCAATTTCAGAGATTTCGAAACAAAGATCGTTTTATACACATGGGAAATATGAGAATAGTAAGGAATTATTGACACCGTAAAGAAAAGAAATCTAGAGTTTTCTTCCTATTTTTCGAAGAGAAAAAATATGAAATGAAACTTATTTTTTAACAAGTCGATAGTCGATGGTATACGCTGCAAGGGAATTAGGCGTTTACCTTTGCTTGATCATTACATGAGAAAGTGGTTCCGCTGCAGAAATAGTAATAAGAAGCTATTTAAAGCAGTTGAAGATATTTTTTTAAGAGCTCATTATAATTACTAAATATGAATAACGATTTTTTTCTTCGCAATAAATAATAATAATAATAAAATGTTTATATAAATATATATATATATATATATATATATATATATATATATATATTTATATATATATATTTATATATATATATATATATATATATATATATATATATATATATATATATATATATATATATATATATATATATATATATATATATATATATATATATATATATATATATATATATATATATATATATATATATATATATATATATATTTATTTATATATATATTTATATATATATATATATATATATATATATATATATATATATATATATATATATATATATATATATATATATATATATATATATATATATATATATATATATATATATATATATATATATATATATATATATATATATATATATATATATATATATATATATTTTCCAAACTGGTCGTGAACTTCCGGCTCTCAGCGATGCCGGACGCAAACTGAATTGCGGGTAAGGCTTTAAATAAATAAAAGAGTGAATCTCCATTCCCAGTGCTCGGAAAATCCTTAAGTGGGTTACTCGCAAACGACTAAAAGCCCGAAATCTTTGAGTTGGAGACTTTTACTGGATCGGCAAAAAAACTGCGGCACGCCGTAAGACATCGCTTGAAACTAATTTGAAACTTGCAAATGGGTAAATAGGAGTATCTCCGTAACGAGATACGAGTGCGTTTAATTCAATTCACCCCCAGCGAGCCGTCGACAAGGGTAACTGGCCCGTCCTACTGAGGGGAGGAATGTCGAGATCTGTAGACTCATTCATCTCTAAGTAGGAGTTTGTGAGGACTAGGTGTCTTAGTCTTGCAAAATGCAACCAATCCTTTTTAATAATAATATTTCTTATTTCAAGTTTTGCTTTGTAAGTACCAATATTTTTTTTATATTGTGACACGTGTTTTGATGCATTTCGCATCATTATTATTTGGTTAATACCACTATTTTATAGTTCACCAGGAATAGTAGTATTTACCAAGTAAAACTTTAATTAAAAAATAATTTAAAAATTTAAAAAATTCAATACGACACAATAATAGTTTCTTCCCGATCCACCTTATATACCAGTGCAAACTTAATTACTTTTTACTCAAAAAATCAAAAAATTCCTAATCACTATTGTACGGAAAATTGTGATAGATTTTTTTTTACGGACAGGATGTTTTCGCACACAGATAACCTGTGAGAATAGTGCCCAGAATAGGTAAACTCCAATAAAAGTCAAAATAAGTGTTAAAGATTACATCCCTATTTATAAAAATAAAATGAATGAGGGTTGGATCTCATTTGCTTTTCTAGTTAACGCCTCTTTGGTGTTCCGAACTAATAGAACTAGACAGAAAAAAGCAATTCCATCGTGAAAAATTACCGCATTCCTTTTGAAATTAAACATTACACCAAATGAGTTGTATATTATTTTGAATACAATTTTAGGTTTGAAAAAAAAACTTGTCAAATAATTTATAAAAATTGTATCACAAATTTTGCCTCCCACGAAGGAAATATCAAACAAATTACAAATTACTTAGGACGGTCAAGCAACTATATGCTTAAATAATCCTTACACATACATTTAAGAATTACTCACACATATCGCTCACTCCTTTCAAGAACGTCATAAATCAAAAATCGTCAATTTTCAGTTGTGCATGTTTTCGGAATGCCCAGAAAATGTACTATATCCCAGCAAAAGAGGCATATTTTCAACTTAATATTTATCCGCTACAGGGCAGAAAGTGTTGTTTTTGCGTTTTGAAGAAAAGGTATTGTTTAATTATTTTTTTAAATAAACTTAATATTTTTCAAATGGAAAAAAAACCTTCAGGTTTTACCTTAAAATATCTGTTGCATAGTAAACAGTTCAATAAGTGGTTTGATATTTATTTTTAAAACATTGTATTATATTTTTAAACTTTAAAAACGTTCTCCTGAAAAATCAAGTTTTTTGATTTATGACGTTCTTGAAAGGAGTGAGTAATATCACAAAAAACGCCTCACAGCAAAACAAAATATACGCACTTTATGGAAATGTACATAGAACCATAAAAATACATCAAACGAAGTCTAACACTTACCTCTTTTTGTCAAATAAACTTTAATTATTATGCAACAAAGTTGTATAACCTGCTTCCATTATGCATGAAGTAATTTTTAAAAGAAACCAAGTATAAAATAACTATCCAAATGAATATCTAATAGATGTGGGGAGATCTGAGATAGTCGCATCATTGGGCCATGTCTTTTTTGATTGCATGATAAAAACAATTTTCTTTTCATTTAATTTTAAATTAATTTAATAAAACTCAATTCACGGTTGCTACATCGTAGAATGCTCCATGCAAATTACTTCAAAGAGCAAGGGTAGGAATTCAGTTGCTGACTGATATCAAGGTCCGTTAGGTGTCCTATCTGGGACATGTGCTAAGAGGAGAGAAGCACGAGCTATTGCACCTAATCATAAAAGGCAAAATAGAGGGTCGACGAGGTGTGGGTAGAAGACAGATCTCCTGGCTCCGGAATTTATGATATTGGACGGGGATCAGGACCATCGAGGTGCTGTTTAGAGCTGCTCAAGATAAGACAATTACTCTCAAGTGATAGTCGACGTCAGGGGGACCTGACACATACAGAAAAAGAAGAAAATTCAGTTAGGGCACATTACTGTAATTTGATACTTTGGGTATGATTAAAAATAAATGACATAAGGAAATATGGTGTTTTCTATTTAGACTTTTTTAGACTGGACATGTTATATGTAAAATATAATTTAAATACGTAAATAAAATAACTGGTCAAATTATAAGCTAAAATATAAATTGAAAATGATATTTTCTAGCGTTTCTCAAGTATGTGAATATAATCCAGGATTCAAACCTCACATACAAATTAAAGAGTTTCTGCTTGATAAAAGATTTCCTCATCCCACCATAGATGTCTCTAGTGAACTCTCGCATACTGTGTTTTGAATTTGATCAATATTTAGAAGTTTAAAAATTTTGAGTAGTGTGGTTGTCAATCATGGGTAGAAATGAAAATGTTACACGTGTGTAAAGTGATCACTTAACCAAGCCTATGACGGTCGCAAGCCCTGTAAATGCCCAGACTTTCACATTCATCTGTGTTGAGATGTCAAAAAATAATATGAAAAAATAGCTCCCATAATTGGAGATAATCCAGATTTGTGAACGAGTCCTTGGACGCACTCAAAAGGTTGTCAATAAGATTAACATTACCCAAAATATGAATCAAATTGCTTCATTGATTACTTCTTGCACAATTTGCAGACTTCCATATTCTTCTTCATCTATTTTGAGATGTCAAACATAATGTTTGTACTTGGATTAATTACATAGGATAAAAATGATTAAAATCTGATATTCCCGTTAAATATTAATAAAGTCCTATCTTTTATTATTACACCTTTCATTGGTTTTACGAAACACGAGAGCAAAGTTGCCAGTCGGTTTAATTCTAATCCCGTCACTCTGGCAACACTAGATATTAAACCGAGCACGTGTTTGCGGAACGCGCTCAGAAAATCCGTCGTCAGGGTTGTCACACGTAATAAATTTGAAACAATATTACGTTCCCAGATAATCAAATCCATTGTTAGGGCAAAAGACAAAACATAATTTCCTTTGACTTCAATCCTGTATAAAGACTTCTACTGCCAACTCCATTGTTGCGGGTTTGGAAATATCAAAAAATGATTAAGCTGTCACAGCTTAATAATTTTTTGTTACTACATAACAAGGCTTGTAATTGCACGAAATTATCAGAAAGTCACATTGTATTTATATGTTTAAAAAACATACACAAAATAATAATAAAAAAAAAAACAAAAATCACAATATCACTCATAAGCATAAACAATGGATTATGAGTGTAAGTCCCTCTCCAAGCACAAGAGCTTAGTCTTTTTATTTTTGGAGAGAAAAGCGTAACTAATTTTAAGATTGTTAGAAGTACAAATGTCTAAAAAATTAATTAAATTATTTTTAAAATCTTGTAGCCATATTGAGTAAATAAATTTTGAAATAAAATTATGTACATATTTAAATATCTAAATGTACATGTATAAAATAAAGAAAGAAGTGATAAGATGGTTTGGACATGTGGAACTCATGACTGAGGAAAGAACGGTAAAACAAATTTATGAGACGAATGTAAATGGAAACAAGTGAATGCAAAGACCGATTAAAACAAGGCATGATCAAATATTTCAAATACTTGAAAGTGATCATAGGAGACGCATGAATGTGGAAGACGCCAATATTGTTAGCAAAGACAGATTGGTGTGGAGTTCTATGCTCTCTGCCTACTCCTGTGAAGAAATGGCGTTTTGGTTAGTTTAGTAATGAGTTGGAAAAACAATTGAAAAAAATCAGTACATCTTACTTTCGGTATGATTTTTTTTGTTTTTTTTTACACAACCTCCAAGGTCAAACGCCAAAATACACTGGCTTCTCTATATCGACGGTACGCGCTTTTGGCAAAGTATACCAGAGTAGTAATATCGATTCGAACAATTAAAGTTAAAACTCCAAAGATATATTTTTGCCAACCCTGCTTTTCACTTGGTATTTAAGAGAAATAAACTGTCATATGTACGTAAGAATGGCATTTAATTCCATGACATTACTTTTAAACTTAAGTTTTGAGTTAAGTGATAAACTTAAGCGAATTTCATGAAAACGGGGCGACTTTACTTTCGTTTCATGCACATTTTATAAGTTACAATGGACTAAATTTACCGTTTAAGTTTAACTTAATCTGGCGCATTATCGACGGGAATTTGGAAAATTAGTTTGAAGACTTTGTCGATTAACGAATTTAATTGTTTAATCAACCAAACGCGTTTAAACTTAATTTTCTATCACGGAAATCTATTGGAAGGGATATTTACGATCTCAATGGGCTTTTCGTAAAGTACATAGATATAAATTTTATAAATTTTCGTTTCTACGAAATCTTGAATCTCCTAAATTAATACACAGATTATTTTAAACACAACAATTATTAATTATAAAATTAATGAATAGTTGTCTTATGTGACCACTTTATATACTTCTATAAGTGTGTGTGTGTGTGTATATATATATATATATATATATATATATATATATATATATATATATATATATATATATATATATATATATATATATATATATATATATATATATATATATATATATATATATATATATATATATATATATATATATATATATATATATATATATATATATATATACATATAACTCTTATTTTACTATTAATGTACTTATTTATGAGTCCGGGTTCAATTCCCGGGGGGGATCAAATAAATATAAGAGATTTTTCACTGTAATATTTATTCAATGTTAATTACCCTGTACTGGTGCCTGAAGCGGAGGGCTGATCACCTTTTCTTCATGTGCAAATGATTAAGATAACAATGCGTTTATATGAAGCTGTGCCCTATGCACCATTGGGGTGCGGATAAGGGTTTTTATTTTATTTATGTGCAAGATTAAAATAAGCATGCTTATTTCAAGCAAATATGTACAGGCTAGAGAACATTTTCATTTTAAGCATGACTATAAGCAAAGACGTCCGACTTTCTATAGGTATAGGCAGAAAAGTAGTGTCTACCCTGGATTACTCGCGTTCCATATAGAAACACGACCAGTGTCTAGAATGCCTTATCCTTACCCAACCCTATTGATACCCTGATGAAAAACTCTGTTCACGCCACTGCCTATAAGCAAGCTTATTAGTATTATATTAGTATCATAAATATATGTAACTTAAAGTGATCACTCAAACTATCTTATGAAGGGTCGAAGCCCTGTAAATATCCATAATAAGATGAAAAAAGTGGAGATGATTCAGATTTGCGAACAAGAATTTGCACACACTCAAAACGTTGTGAAAAACAATACAAATTTCAAACAAAATATAATTTACAAATATTTGTTGATATTTTCTTTTCTTTTATTTCTCAAATTATTTGTTTCGTTCTTCTGCTTCAATAAAAAGATGAAATAAAGGCATCAGATTATTTTTTAAGAAATATCAAGAAAAAATTTAAAGCTAATTTTTACGCGTCTTTATTTTCAGATCTCGCCGAATTTTCGTAAAATATCTATTGTATTGTATTTTACATTTTCCTTTCAACTTGTTTTGTGAATCTGTGGAATTTTTTCGCAATTTTAAACAAATAATATTTATGAAGGAAATTGATTTTGAACAATGTTTACCGTTTTTTGTTCTTTAGAAAAATATTTATGAATCCATTTGACTAGTTATTTAGCGCTGGCCATGAGCCATAGTATTAACCCCATAAAAACTACCGTTTTTATATTTAAAAAAAACAACAAATGCGTGAATTTATTTCTCTAGAATTACGTTTGTTATTGTTGATGCTGTTTTGACCTGACCTCGTTCCTAAAAATAACTGTTTTTTTTTTTCAACACATATTTATTTTACTTTTGTTTATATCGGACCGTCACAATTTCATTTAAATCCTAATTGATCTGATGATGAAATGATTATTCCAAAACCGGTAGTCACAAAGTAGTGTTTTTGAAAGTGGTATTACACAAAGTGAACGATGAATGATAAGAAGAGTGTTATATTACCATATCACAAAGTTAACAATAATTTAAAATACAATATTTATTGATTTAATTTTACTTTTGTATCTATATAAATAAAAATGTTACTTACTGTTCTCAACATACATAGATGAAAAATAATATGGACGTCTTGGTTTTACAGGGCTTATGACCTAAAATCCGAAAAACTTTGCATGATTAATTAAATACCGTAATAAGATTAAAAAAGAAAAGGTTTTTTAAAGGATGGGTCCGAATTGAAACCGAGAGTTTTTATACCGGACCTGGGAAATGTAGCGGGAGCTTTCAGAGGGTTTGAGACCTGTCATACACTGGTTAAGTGATAACTTTTCACCATTCTATTTATGATTAACAACCACACTTATACAATTTTTGGAACTCCTACGTATATCATAAATCTCATTACGCTTAATGTGTGAGTTCACTGGAGCCATCTTTGATTGGTTTAAGAAAGCTTTTATTTAGCAGACAATTTTGTTGTTGAAGATGTATAGGTCCTAAGTAGAGAAATCCATAAGTATTTGTGAACAAGGATTTGAACTCACCCAAAAATGTTGTGAATGTTAATGTTCGTTTGTTCAAAATCTGAAATCTCCTTAATTTATTTTTAAATGCTTTAACGGTTGAGTACAACGTTGTATTTGAATACTTGCTTATTTTTAAATATGAACATAAAAAATAAAAATATTTTTTTATTCAAAATTGTAAATCTTCTAAAGTTTTTCACTCGTCGCGACGCTTTGAATTTTTTACACAACCTTTGACGGGTGTTTTTACCCTTGACAGTTGACAACGTGTTAATAATAAAAAAAATCAATCGCAATAGCAGCGCCATCTGTTCAACGTTACTGCAACAAATGGTCAGTGCACTCATGGCGGATAGAGTGCTTCTTGACAACCGATGTTACTTAGCATTTTCAATGATTACGATTACATTCTTGTTTCAAATATTTTTAATATTTCACTTCCATTGTGAAATTATTCGTATAAAAAAATTGCTTTCTATTTTCTTTTTTTTCCATTTAATTAGACTGAGCAACAGCAACGCGTAGTTGATTACAGCATGTGTACCAATAGTGTAATACATCATGGAAATTCATAAATTAACCCTTTCCGGTCCATATTTTTTTTTTATTCCATCAGGTCCACAATAGATTTACAGCATTACAGGGTAAAACAATACATCCAAGTTTTTTAAATAAAAATACACTTGTGTTAAAAATTGATTTTTATTTTGAATGAATACAATATTGTCTCTTTTTATTACATTTTATAGGCATCTTATGTATGATATCGGTGAAAACAGTCACCGATGCAAAGGCCGGGCTTTCTCTCGTAAGTGACGCAAATATATCGGGTTTCTTTCCTACCTCCAGGAATTTTTCGTTAAGCGTGTCATTTTTCCATACCGTGGGCTATTGTGGATGGAATCGTCATCACTGCTGCTCACACGCGCACGGGTCGAGTGTAACTGATGCCGGTAGCCGGACATCCGAGTGACGGGTACCAAGCCAGCCCCCAAAACAAACCTTTTGTATCATTCTCAGGAAAGTTACACATTCTGGTGTTTATAAAAATCATTGAATCCTCGTCCCAGTATACCGCACACTAAATACTCGTTAGAAAAAATATGTTTGCTTGTATTTAAATTTAACACTAAACTGATGAAGAAAAAAATGTCGAATGACATTCGACACAGGACTCACCGGAATAAAGTCGATGTCCAAGGACATTCGACATAGGACCGGAAAGGGATAAAGTTGTGCTCAGTGTCCTACCGTAACTGAAAATTATGGATGTTCTATCCTTGAATATTTCATGAGTTCAGGAGTCAAGTCCATTCGGCCAAACCAGTAATAATTACTAGTCCATCAATTTATAAGATTATTTAAATTACTGGAAATACTGTAAAGGGTCGGTTGGCTACTTTGCATATCCAACCCTTATTTCTAATTTTACGATATATAGGCTGACCCGTAAATAATGATTCATTCTTAAACTGATGATAAATGTCCCTATATCGCTTACTCCTTTCAAGAACGTTATATATCAAAAAACTTAATTTTTCTGGAGAACGTTTATAAAGTTAAAAAATATAATACAATGTATTAAAAATAAATATCAAGCCACTTATTGAACTTTTTACTGTGCAACAGATCTTTTTTGTTAAAGCCTGAAAGTTTTTTCTCCATTTGAAAAATATTTAGTTTATTTAAAAAAATAATAAAACAATACCTTTTCTTCAAAACGTAAAAACAACACATTCTGCCCTGTAGCGGGTAAATATTAAGTTTAAAATATGCCTCTTTTGCTGATATATAGTACATTTTCTGGGCATTCCGAAAACATGCACAACTGAAAATTGACGATTTTTGATTTATGACGTTCTTGAAAGGAGTGAGCGATATGTAACTCTTCGTAATATTACATTATCATAGATCACGAATTATGTCTATATCATTTTAAAAAGAAAAAAAACGTATCTAACAAAATTATTATTTTCAATACTCAAAGACCCAAAAGTAAAAACCATTTTAAAAAATAACATCTTTTCTCCAAGCACTTCAGGGTGAAAATACTGAAATCTAAAGATAAATTCATCTTCGAGACACCAGCATGATTTTACAGTACTAAAATGCAATACCAAACAATTCCAAGGGAATTTTAAATATTTGGGGACCAAGAACTTTAATAACCTTCGTACAATTTTTTTTTTTAAAAATGGAAGACAATAAAATGTTTAAAAAAAAAACAAATGAAAACATTTTAGAAAGAATAAAAACACACAACTAAATAATTAATATAAAAAATAAATTATACTACCAAGAAACATAAACAATTAATAATAAGTGTAAGTCCTTCTCCAAGCACGAGAACTCAGTCTCTTTATTGGAGAGAACTGCGTTATTAATTTTTATATTGTAATAGTAGAAACGTCTAGAAAATTAATTGAAACTATTTTTTTAATCTTTTGGGACTATATTAAATAATAAATAAATAGATAAGTTTTGTTATTATAAAAAGCCTAGTCTAGATACTATATATCAAAAGTTTCAGTAATATTTATTAATTTTTAGACACTCTATATATCACTGCGGTCGTGACGAAAGTACCAATTGATCTTAATTTTAAAGCACAAAATATCATTATTTACCCTTTCAGTCCTATAGAGTTTAAATAATATTCAACCTACTAACTAACTGACCATCACGCCACGCCCGCAGGGGTAGGTAGAGAGAATATAACACCACATTAGGATGTCTTTGCAAACAATCTTAGCCTGTTCCACATTCATGCATCTCCTCATACATTCATACATACACCTATTCTATTCCGTTATACTCTCTCTGCCTGCCCCTGCGGATAAGCAGCGTTATAATTAATAAGTTATTATTTTAAGCACAAAAATGATAATATTTTTAAAATATTAGTCGATTTTTACAGCCAAAAATTTCGTGTTATTTATTTTAAATTTCATTATTATTTGATAAGGGATAATTGGACTTCCCTGAGCATAAACAATTTGCACAAGACCATAGATTGGCTAACTCTGCTGAGGGCATACCACGTTGGTACCACACATCTAATAAATTATTCCTGCGGAATGTACACCTCGAGCGAATGTGGTCCGTAATGGGGTTACTCGTATGGAAATCGAGACGATATTCCCCTGGCTGTTAAACGCTGCAATAACGCAATGCTGGTGCAAAATATTTTCCCTTAGCTGTTTAAGCGTTGCAATAACGCATTACTAGTGCAAAACATTTTCCGGAAATTGCATTAACTGAATACTCGCGTAATGTGGAAAACATGCATATTGCTTGCACCCCCAATATTACATTGATAAAATTCGTTCTGTTTAAAAAATATATGAATTCAACTTTTACAGTATTTTTCTTAGTGTAAAGGCAACAAGCCGTAACTCAAGTTGCGGCTGTTTGGCTTAACACGGCCCAGAGCATTCTTATGACTGGCCTCTATCATGTACAATCACAGATTTTGATCTATTTTCTGAATATCTTTACCGAGATTTTCATTATTCAAATAGCCTCAAAATTGTATTATTTGATACATGTTTTGGCAAAAACCATCATTTAATGTTAACTATAAACTTGTTTATCTCAAATTTACTGTTTTTAACTTGCGGCTATAGCCTTTGCACATAAGTATAGGGAAAATTGGCTTTTTGACATCTTTTTGTCTTACTAAATTTTTCGTTTGACCAAATGTAAAATCTTTTTATAAGAATTAAGTTTTTTACTGTTTTTTTTATAGTATGTTCTACTTTTCACCTCTATATGAAAACATCTTTATTTTAGTGGTTATTAACAAGTGTTTTGTTTTTAATATTTAACCTGTTATTCTACAAAGTTTATGCTTAATCAATAAATAATATTTCAATGTTCAAATAAATGGACAAAATCGGGTTCCTAAAATGCTTTTTGTTATCGTACAAATTTATTTCAAGTGAAATTTCAAGCGAAAGTTTCCAAAAATGCAAAATTGCCGACCGTTTCGACGAATGGAAATGAGTCAAAATCGTGAAAAATAATCAGCGATGTCGATACTCCTAACTAAATACAAAATTTTATTAAAATTTTACTTAACTTCATTAAATGATTCGGCAGTCATTTTGTGGTAAAATCTTTCTACAGTTAGTATAAATTATACATAGTTAACACCACTATTTCTTAAAATCTATTATTCATACATAATTATTTATCATAAGGTGTTCGAAAATGATGCGGAATGCATGGAAATACATATTTTAAGAACTGTTGGTATTTACTAATAACACATTAAAAAATTAAAACCGGTTTAGTACCACAATTTCTTTAAATCAAATATATTTTATTTTATTTTATTTATTTATTGGAAAACCAACAGAATATTTAACAAAAATAATAAAATTAAAAAAAAAAAACATTTCAATAAGAGGTTTTCACTTAAGTTATCTAAAAATAAAAATTAATTGTCATAAATATAAAAGTACGACTATATAATAAACTTACACTACATGTTTTTATCAAATAATAGAAATTTTCTTTATCAACTAGTCAAATAGACATCATCAATATTTCTCTTAAACGTATTAAAAGAAACATTATTAATGTCTCTTTCATTAAGCATTACATTGCACATATCGCAGGCTCGATTTAAAAATGAATTTTGGTAGGACTTGGTGTGCATTTTAGGGATTTAAATTTTTTTTAAATTATGGTCTGTGCTCCCGAGTGATAATAGCTCTGGGCAATCTACGTAATTATTTAAAATTTTATACAGGAAAATAAGGTCAGCATTGTTCCTACGTGGTACGAGCTTGGGTAAATTTATAAATTTATGCCACGTGTTTCGTTGCATTCAGCATCATTATCAAACACCGTATGTGAAACTTAATTTTAATTATAGAATTGTATCCTTGGGACGTTGAAGGATGAAGAGGTGATGGAAACTGTTTCTTATTTTTTATCGGGCTCAAGTCTATTAAAATTTAAACTAAACTTCACATACAAGAATATATGGTATTTGATAATTATGCCGAATGCATCGAAACACGTGTCGCAACATATTTTCAGAAACCGGGGTTCTTATCAACTGAATTATAAATTAAAAGTGGAGAGAAATACAATATGACTGTGAAAAAGTGTTAAATTGACAAAAGTTTATTTAAAGATAACGATCCGCTTAAATAATATTTCACGCTTAACGACCTCGTATAACACAAGATGACAACATATTTCAGGAAAAGACATTACGAAAAATGTGGACAATTCTATTAATAACACAGTTCCTGTATATTATGTTCTATGAAAAATCATCTTAGACGTACGTTCAAATTCTAAAGTCGATGTCCTGAAACGTTGAAATCAAGAAGTGAAACTTATTAATGCAAGTTCACGTAATTGGTATTTTGGTCGGATTTTTTTCAAAAGCAATTGATACATTAATTTGATTATTTTTTACATTTTGACATCTCAATATACATAAATGCAGAAAGATGTGGATGTCTGGGTATTTATTTACCGGGCTTACGATTTATCATGAGGTGGTTCAAATTATCACTTTACACACTGTAACATTCAACATTCGACACATAATTGACATGTGTAGAGTGTGAATAAAATAATTGGTTTCAGTCATTAAACGATCATGAAAATTTTATTCAATATTTTTAAAGTTAAATTGTAATTTGAAGTTTTCGGGATTTTTATTCGAAAAAAGTTTTTCACATATCTGACATATATTGTAATAAAGATATCAAACTACAGCCTTGAACTTTAGCTGTAAATTACACCAACTTAAAAAGTCGTAAATCCTCAGAGACTGAAAAATCCGTTGGAAATTTATTTATAAGTAAAATTTGTCTGAAACCTTTATACTCAAAGGAATGATTTATTGCACCTGACTTTAGATATATTATAGAAATCAATTTCTTGCAAAAATTGTGTGCTTTGTGTAAAATATACGTTTTTTATATATATAATTCGATGGTTCAACGATTTTTAAGCTGTTTTTAAATATCAGCAACAAAAGTAATGAAAAAATGTCGGGTTGTGGTCCCGTGGTTAGTGTCGACTCTCAAGTCAGAGTTTCTGGGTTTGAACCCACTCTACCACAATTCGATACCTATTTCTAATAACGAGCCGCTGAGGCTCACAGGAAAAATATGAAAATGAAGAATTTTTGTAAATAATAAAAACACAAATATATATCTTTTTAAATTTAAAAAAATGTATTAAATAAATATCGAGTGAAAGTCACTTATATTTATTAAGACTCTCCTGGGCATCGAACCCGCTACCTTCAGCATGATTTGTACCCACCAACTACTACTGCTCTATGGAGGCTGTCAAAAATAAATGATGATTAAATTAACATAACAGCTATAAATCTAAACTGAATACCTACTTATCTTAACCGAATTTTCTGTATTAACAGAATCGTTACTTAATTAATAATGCCATATTTTACTAACTTAGTATCAGTCAATATCGAATAAAACTTTGTCAAATTATTCCCCGAACTGTGGAAAGTAAAGCTCCGTTCAGTGAGGCATGCCAGTCAGATTGATGGCATTATTTAGTGGGTTAATTTCACTCATTATTATCCTGAATTCCAGAGGGATTCGTATCGGGAATGCCAGACTACCCATATGCTAAGAGGTACTGCATGTTTATTTTTACATATTTATGAACCTTCTTTTTTCTAAAATAATACAACAACTTTGTAATTTATTCCACATGAATTTTATTTGACCAGCAACCGGGTTTCGTTGTTACCGACATCGTCAGACTGGTGGTTATTTTATTTTATAAAATGCAGTTCCACCAAGAAATATAAGTTAAATATTTATTATTTTCTGTTGATCAAATCAATCATCAAAAATATTACGTTACACCTGAAAATCGTATTTAATGGAAAATATTATTTTATTGAACATAAAATACGGGAACATAAATACATAAAATATCAGGGCAAATGTATGGGATGTTATCTCAATATATAAATAAAAATTGGTACACCACTGAAAGTTGCATACCCATTGTCATTCAAACATGTGTAAGTTATTTAATTACACATTTAATATGGATATTAAAATTCAGGGAAAGATACGTCACATACTTTTTCATCTAAATATTATATTATAAAAAACAGATTTATGTTAATAAAATACTTAATTTAATTCAGTCTTTCTTAATTTTAATTTAAAACAACGTGTTACTTTTAGTCATCACTTTATACCCTATAAAGTTTGGTATAATCACCAAACTTTATAGAGTAAAAGATAAAACATTTTTCTTTTAATAAATTTATTAGTACGCCACATGTTTACGTCGGCTTTTGACCAATCCATAAAAAATACGTAAAATTATTTTTGGATATAACATTGTTTTTCTGTGGTTGAAATCTTTTGATCTAGTCGTGAATCTCAGTTATCCATTCACGCACTATACGAAAACACTCATAGAACCACGAGATCAAAAACGCAGAAAGAATTTAAACCTATATCACATTAGGTCGAAAGAGCTTTGCGTCTTTACGATAAAGCTCCATAACCTACTTTCATTGTGCATAAAGTCGTAAAATAACGAAAGTATTTATAAAAGAGCCGATCAATAAAATGATCATGTAGGAAGCTGGAAACGAAAAAGATTAATCGTTCATTTCATCTGTGATTGCTTCACACGTGACTGACAACGAATAAAAAAAATCAAGAATCGAAAAATCATTTATTTTAGCATTTTACTGTAAAATTAATCAAGTTAAATTAAATTAAAAAATTAAATTATTTTAATCTGTTAGTGAGACCATTTATATTTATAGTTCTCAAAACTAGTCGTTTTTACATTAATAAACTCAAAACTGGTCCTATACTTCTTCTTTTTCATAATCGGATTGAAAATACTTTCCCTTTCATTTTTCGTTAAATCATTAGAAGGTGTATTACATGTCACCAATTCTTTTGTACACACATTTGAGCTAAGTGGTTCAAACCGGTTCAAGAAAATTTCTCACTTAATTGAATTATTGACGTTTTTAAGTGGCATTTCACGGAAAATTTATTTCCTTCGCTTTTTATTAAAGGGTTAATTGGGCAAACGTAATACCGTAAAACGTAATTTTCCAATAAACTTGAAAGTCGGCTATTACATCGTCAACACGGGTTAAAGAAACGTGAGACAAAACGTGTCGAAAAAAGGCAATAGACTTTTACAACATTTCGATTTCTGATATAAAGTTTTTCTTGATCACTAAATTTTGAAGATAAAATTTTATTCGCCGATTTTCCGACGGTCATTTTTTGCCCATAAAAAGCAACGAAATTCATATGTTGAATTGGATTCAATGTCTTTTTTCAATTCTGTTTAAATATTTGTATTTGTGAAGTAAACTTTGAATAATATCAGAAATAAGTTATTAAATAAGAAACTGAATTCTAATTTTCCAAATATAACGTATCGTCTCTTGTCTAACCGTTGTCCGTGCCAAATGGTGCATAGGGCACTGCATCGTATGAAGCAGTGATATCTTAATCGTTAACTTCATAAGACAAGGTGATTGTTTTGCGTTTCAGGTAATAATACATACAGTCCAGAGTGATTTTAAATACCTATTTGATTTCAAAGGGCAGTTTGGGGCTACGTACTATAAATTCACCTTGGTAGAGCTTTTCATGATCAAAAAAATCTCTGTTACATATTCGTTGCAATATTTGTTATGACGATAAATTTGTTGAAACACTTAAAATTAAAATAAAAATGCGTCGCATCCCTTCTTCATCTTTCAACGTTCTAAGGCCACAACTCAAAAATGCAGACTAAACTTCATATATGGAGTTTGAAAATGATGCAAGATGCATCGAAACATTTGCCAAAATAGATTACAATAAATTGTTAAACTCACCAAGTAAAATTTATATTGAAAATAAATAAAGAATTACATACAAAATAGTTAAATATAATTTCTGTGTATGCTCTGTGTATAACAATTTATTACTGGTTGAAAAACAAACTGTTTTATTACTATTCATTAACCTCACTTCGTTCAATTAATTATTTATTTTCGAGAAATTTTCGAGATAAAAATCACCCTTATTTAAAATTGTATTTTCGTTCACTCTCGACTTTTGTTACTAGCACTATCTAATAGAATATTTTAATATTTCGATCGCTGGTGTAACCCAATTTTCTGCGCTATGAAAGCAAAATTTACTACTTGCAGGATACCATAACAAATTTATGATGATTTTACTTCGCCGAAATCATGATTCTAGACTCTAGACTTGAGACAGCGAGACATAACACGGTAACTCAATTTTCAAGATTGAGGAAGGAAAATTCAGCCGCATTTAAGAAAATGCGGTGGCTGCATTCTGCAGAAGTACCGTCACCAGATGTTTCCTTTATAATTATGAAGCATCTTAATTTGTATTTCTTTTTCATTTGTCCAACACACATAATTTTTAATGAAACAAACAAGTAACTTCTTAATTTGCGTCTAATGTGAAACTGATACTTTTTACCATTTTGACACCTCAACAAAAATGAAGAAGAAAATGGATGTCAGGGTATTTACAGAGATTATGACCTCTCATAGGCTGGTTGAATGACCACTTTATAGACATGTAACATTCACCATTCTACCCATGATTGACAACCACACTACTCATTTTTTAGAACTTCTGGATATATCGTTCAAACTCGTGACAAAGTACGTGTGAGTTCACAAGACCCATCTATGTTGGAAAGGAGAAAGCTTTTATGAAGCAGAAACTCTTTCTACTTGTGTGAAAGGTCCAAATCTTGGATTAAATTAGCATGCTTGAGACCCGCCTGAAAACATGATTTTCAATTTTTTATGTAGCTTATAATTTGACTAGTTATTTTAACCAAGCGTTTGGCGGTCGTAAGCCCTGTAAATACCTAGACTTCCTGATTCATCTATATTGAGATGTCAAAAATAACTCCTAAGCGGAGGTTATCCAGATTTGTGAACAAATATTTGAACACACTCAAAATGTTGTAAATTAAAATATTGGTTTAAGGGAACACGGTATTTTGTTGAAAAAACAAAATTTAGTCTGGAAAATTCAAAATTTTCGTGTATTTTAATGGAAGTATACATTTTTTAAACGATGTATTTAATTATGGTAATTATTTTTAAGTAAAATGTCAACCCAAAGTGGATTTATTACGAACATTTCTTTGAATAATTTTCTTAGCGTAAATCAAAATCAACAAAGCCGGAATAATAAACGCGTGCTTTGTTATTTCGAAAAAAGTGATTAATTAAGATTTCATTTATGTAAAATTTATTCATTTCTCTTTGAACCCAGTTTTCCTGGTAAAATTCAAATTTTCAAAATAATAAAAAGCAAATATCATGCTTCACAAATATAATACACTTTACTGGTAACAAGATAATATAAAATGGTTATAATTTTTTTTAAAGAGAATTTTTTTTTATTATTTACACAAATATTTCAATTTCATACTATTTATTTAAGCCTAAGCGGCTCATTATTAGAAATAGGTATCAAATTTTGATAGAGTGGATTCAAACCGAGAAACTCTGAAACACGGTGTTTGAAAATGATTCGAAATGCATCGAAACACGTGTCACAGTAGACTTTTAGAAATAGTGGTATTTACTAAGTAAAACATCAATTAAAAATATTTAAAAAAAATATTAAAAATATTAAAAATAATTTTGCCGCACATTCTTCATTTTGACTGCATTCAGTCTACATACTATCGTCCTTCTTTTGCCAACTCCATGCTTCACTTCCATACATTATAGTTAGTACCAAGACTAATGAAATTACCCATGTAAATATTTGCCACAAAATATTTTTATGTTCCTCGATAAATTTCGTACTTTGAGGGCTACTATAATGTCAACGAGGGTCATGTGTTTTATCGCTGACGTCACGTTTGATCGTTAAAACTTTGATGTTCAACTTTTTTGTTTTATTTGATTATTTCAAGATTTTACTGTGCAAAGTCGGTGTTCTCCACTTACCTGATGGGTTTCACAGCTGAACGGAAATCGGAATGCCCCAGGCTTTAATCCTGAAGGTGAGTTTTTCAATCAGTTTACGCTTATATTGGTTTCATCCACAATTTCATTCCAGGAATGAACAAAGAAAATTAAATTACTTTTTTTACGTTACAATTTGTTACATACGTTTTTGTCTGCCTCCGTAGTGTAATGGTCAGCACGCTCGGCTACCGTTCTGGAGGTCTCGGGTTCGATTCCCCAGGGGGCTCAAATAAATATAAGTTATTTTCCACTGTAATATTTATTCAATATTACCCTGGACTGGTACCTGAAGCGGAGGGCTGATTACCTTTCCTTCATGTGTAAACGATCAAGATAACACTGCGTTAATATGACACAGTGCCCTATGAACCATTGGGGTGCGGATAAGGGTTTTTATTATTATTATTACGTTACAATGGAAATTTAAGGGATACGTTTTTTCGCCCTAATAAACACTTTTAAAAATGCCTAAAGAGTCTTACATATATAAGTCTATATAAAGCAGGGTTGACGTTAGTTTTCCACATAGCGAAAACTAGTGGAAGATTATATTCCTTTTACGTCACGCGTATTTGATCTATCAATGTCGGATTGTGGTCCCATGGTTAGTGTCGCGGACTCTATCGTCAGGGTTTCTGGGTTCAAATCCATTCTACAACAACTTTATACATTTTTTTTAATAATGAGCCGCTTAGGCTCACAGAAATAGGAAGACATTGAAGTATTTTTTAAATAATAAAAACACAAATATTAAGTTATGACAACGATTGTCTAAAAATGTCCCGGTATTTTTTTCAAGCTAGTTAAAATGTGATTGATCAAATTTAGCCATGTTAACAAAAATTCAAATATGCTTGCTATTGAGATGTAAGGATACACTTAGTATGAAAACGATGGTCTTAAAATGTGCCGGTATTTTTTTCATCACAGTTAAAATGTTATTAAATAATATTTAGCCAAATAAACAAATTGATAACTATTGATATTGCTCACTCCTTTCAACAACGTCATTTATATATATATATATATATATATATATATATATATATATATATATATATATATATATAAATATATATATATATATATATATATATATATATATATTATATATATATATATATATATATTTATATATATATATATATATATATATATATATATATATATATATATATATATATATATATATATATATATATATACATATATATATATATATATATATAACCGACAATTTTCAGGTGTGCATGTTTTCGGAATGCTCAGAAAATGTACTTTATCCCAGCAAAATCGACATATTTTTAACTCAATATTTATCCGCTACAGGGCAGAAAGTGTTGTTTTATCATTTTTAAGTAAAGGTATTGTGAAATTATTTATTTTAAATATACAAAATATTTGTTCAAATGGAGAAAAAACATTCGGGTTTCACCTAAAAAGATCTGTTGCGCAGTAAAAAGTTCAATAAATGGCTTGATATTTATTTTTAATACATTTCATTATATTTTTAAACTTTAAAAAGGATCTCCTGAAAATCGAGTTTTTTTTATAGATAACGTTGTTGAAAGGAGTGAATGATATGTAAGAATCCATTTATGACAACGATGCCGATGGTCTAAAAAATGTCCCAGTATTTTTTTCGTCCCAGTCAAAACATCATCATATTTAGCCCTAGTTCACAAACATTCGCACATCATTACTGTTTAAATGTAAGAAAACACTTTTTTACTGTCCCAGTAAAATTATGATCAAGTCATATTTACAATATTGAACTAAAGTTCAAACATGGAATGTAGACATGGCTGCTATTGAAATGTAAAAACACACTTACCATGAAACGATCAAAAACTGTCCCGGTATTTTTTTCACCGCGGTTAAAATGTGATTGAATAATATTTGGCCTCTAGTCAAGTGGTTAAAGAGGTGTTTGACGAAATGGTAATTACAAACACGCTTTTCATGAAACATGATCCTTTGGCAGAAAATATGCATTTGAGATATCGTTTACAAAAATACGTAGATTTATATATAATAATTTTCAAAAAAAATAAAACTTGTATGTTTGTTTTTAAATTTCGACAATCATTTCCATAAGTACTATTATCTTATTTATTTATTGATTTGGCGTTTAATTTGTAGAACTCCATTTTAATTTATGTATTAATTTTAAATCAAACACAGATTTTTTGAGTCTACTAAGTTGTATTTTATTAACAAAAACACATAAAAAATTATACTGTGACAATTGTTTCGCCTTGTTAGGGCATTATCAAACGAATGTGAAGATCAAATGGACTACAGTCCTTATGTAGCTATACAATTCTGAGTGAAAGTTTTAACACGTGCAGCAATAATTTATGGGAGACAACAGTAGCTAATCTGTGTTTGATTTAAAATTAATACATAAACTTTTATCTTAAATTGTTTTCTTCATCGAATAATGATGTTATTTTAGAATTAATCACGAATATGTCCAAATCATTGTCCACAATCTAAGTTTGTCCACTTAGGAGTTATTTATATTGATATCTAAAGTTGTTTTGTTAAAAATGAAAATGTCATTTTAATGACTATTTATGTTTAAGTGTCATGAACTCATCAATTTTATCATTTATTAAAGTATTTATTTTAATTTGATCGTATGTTAATAGAAAATATCGCAGTTGTACAGAAGAAAGTGACCAACTAACAAAAAGTAAAATGTTCAGGAGGTCTATTTAAGTCACTTTTGCTTGGCAAGAAAATAAACATCAATGCAGTTGGTCATTTTTAACAAGTTAATATATTATCTAATATAATTAAAATGTAACTTTGTTTCAAAATCACTAAAAACATTTTATTATAACTTAATTTTAATGTGTACTAGTTTTTAAGCTAACCGCTTCTTTGTCAAGACTGATTAATCAGTCTTGATAAAGAGTTAGCTTAAAAACCGGAAGACATTATAATTAAGTTATGATAAAATATTCATAGTGATTTTGAAACAAAGTAACATTTTAATTATAAAATGGAAAATCACAAAGTTAGTGCTTCAAATATAAATTATACTTTACATTATACTTCCAAGTTAAATTTTATTTTTTCAGGGCAATACTAAGCTAGTGAGATATATAATATTCAATGATCACGTTTTTGTAAAAATGCATTTGGTCACTTTTTCCTGTATGACTACGATATATCTGCATCAAAAAATATGTCTTTATATTCTGAACAACCTCCGAATATTGGTATGTCAAATTACCAGCGAAAGATTGGCGCAACGTCATTTTTAACAAGCCACCCCATTGCACTGCAGTTGGCATCTCTGCCGACAGAATTGAAATAATGAACTACATCAGTGTTCCGCAAACTTTTTTTAATCAAGGTACACTTACCAAATTGAGAAATTTCAGAGGTGCATATTTACCATATTATGGCAGCATATTTAACATATTATGTTTAATGCAAAATGTGAGCCAACTTAACCGAGCACAGGCAATCAAAATTTGGAGCAATTGTATCATTTTTACATGACTACACTTTTTTCCGAAGCACACCAACTAATCACAACGGTACACCAGTGTGCCGCGGCACAAAATTTACGGAACAATGATCTACATAATACATAGTTTAAATACATTTTATTTTTATTATTTTTCAACCTGCACCTTTATTGTTTCTGTAAGCTTGTTGTGTTCCCATGTAATTGATGAAAAACATCAAAACTATCTGTATTGCACTGTATTTCGTTTATTGTAATATGTTTTTCATTGTTTGTGAACCGTAAATAAATAAAAAAATAAAATAAACTAATATCATTTTTTTATATAAATATGTCACAAATAAAAAACACACTATTACACAAACCCAAAAAAACGACCTGAATTATTTCAACTCACCTTTCTTAATTTTATCGACAAAGCTTATCTCAGCCTTGCATTCTTGCCTTAAGTTACCATATAAACATCTATTATAAACTGTTTTGCCACACATTCATCTGAGATATCTTACTACTGAATAATTAAATTTTACTAGGTACACAACACTTCTTTCTTTAAATATATGAATATATAGTGATGTAGTTTTTGTAACCAGATTTTTTTATAATGTCTACCATTCTGTATACTTTATGTTCAAGCGCTATCTACCATATGATTGCAAACAGCTTTATAAGGCATCAAATGTTTTGACCATATCACTTGTCTGTTTTTTTCTGTTGATTGGAAGATATTGCTTCTTAGCAATAAGCCCGCCATTTATTCTGTCTCACTCTATTTATTATTAATTCAAGGCTGAGAGATTATATATATATATATATATATATATATATATATATATATATATATATATATATATATATATATATATATATATATATATATATATATATATATATATATATATATATATATATATATATATATATATATATATATATATATATATATATATATATATATATATATATATATATATATATATATATATATATATATATATATATATTTATACATATATATTTATATATATTTATAAAACCCTTATCCGTACCCCTCCGCTTTAGGTACCAGTCCATGGTAATATTGAATAAATATTACAGTGAAAAAATCACTTATATTTATTTGACCCCCCCCCTCTTGGAAATCGAACCCGGGACCTCCAGAACGGTGGCCGAGCGTGCTGACCATAACATAACGGAGGCAAACTACCATAACGTAAAATGTTCAGGAGGGTCATTTAAGTCACTTTTGCTTGGCAAAAAAATTAACACCAATTCAGTCATTTTTAACAAATCGATATACTATACTTCCAAGTTTAAAATCCTTTGGGATTTTATTCATGGCGATATTAGGCGCGTAAAATATCAAATAGTCAATGATCACGTTTTGGCGAAAAATGCACATGGTCACTTTTTCCTGTATGACTACGATATATATAATGATACAGTAATGTATTTTACATTGTACCATACATAAAATACATCTCTACACACTGCTTCCATCACATGGACCATTACTCATAGTCCCTCACATCTAGCCCATATTGAATTTTTATTTCGTTTCGGTTTTGCGGAATTTCGTAGATTCGTTTGATCCGGTGGGAATTTTCGAAATGCCATGCCATCCCCTGAAATCTGAAACCGCCGCATTCCCTTCGCCCGTTGCTGCACCCTTAAGCCCCCTCCACACGGACCAAGGAATGCGCCTACAAATACGGGCCAATGTGGATTCCCAAATACACGATGATACGATAAGTAACTCGTGTGGATATTAATTAGTCACTTAAAGGGAAAACGGAAGTTCCGAAATGACAAAAACTAGTTGACATCTTTCGACGCCTACTTTCAAAATCCGCCAGATATAAGGTTTACATATAAGTCAATTTTACAAAAAATGTCAAATTCTCCGGGTAACATATATGTTTCAAAGATTTGTCTATCTTTAGATAAAATATTATAAAATAGAGAATTTTCTCATTTTTTTGGAAAGTTTTTCAGTATTTAAAAAAACACGAGACACAAACCGATAATGACGTCATATTAATTTTTTACCTATCCCCGCTCTCTGATTAGCCGATATGGGTCAGAAGGCAAGTTTCATGAATGTATCGGAATTTTAAATACAACGCTGTTTTTAAGTATTTTTTAGCAGGGTTTTTAAGTATATAATTTTTTTAAACTATATTATTTAAGTGTATATATATATATATATATATATATATATATATATATATATATATATATATATATATATATATATATATATATATATATATATATATATATATATATATATATATATATATATATAATATATATATATATATATATATTTATATATATATATATATATATATATATATTTATATATATATATATATATATATATATATATATTTATATATATATATATATATATATATATATATATATATATATATATATATATATATATATATATATATATATATATATATATATTCTTAAGTGACGTTGTCTAATGGATGAGAAGAGGTGACTCCAACAGTCTACAAAGACAATAACTTGCGATAGAACCAAAAAAAACATATTTCCAAAAATTTGAGTAGTGTAGTTGTAAATCATGGGTAGAATGGCGGATGTTACACGTGTGTAAAGTGATCACTTGAACCAGCCTTTGACAGGTCGTAAGTTCTGTAAATACGCAGACTTTCATATTCTTCTTCATCAGAGTTGAGATGGCAAAATGTAAATCTATAATTACGTATTGATCTCATTCCATTCCATATCATATTATTTATTGATTCGGAAATAAATTTGTAGAATGACATGATTATTTTATTAAAATTAAACACTTGAATATACCACTTTGATACATAAGTTTTATTTATACATACGACTAGTTTCGAAAACTTACAGATGTTTCAAACTTTAATTTGTACTAGAAGATGAAAACATCTGTACGTTTTCGAAACTAGTCGTATGTATATGAATAAAACTCATTAAAGTGTTTAATTTTAATTAAATAACCATTCCATATCAATGAAAACAAAAATTGAAACTAAACTTCATATATTGCAACACGTTGACAGAATATTAAAAGCAAAATGCTTAAACCACCCTTCCTTCGGGTTATTTTCAGGCATATTTTTTATAAACAAACAAAAAAATTACAACGTATGTTGTCACAAAATATTGTCAGGTATGAAACCTGACAAAAATTTGTCAGTGTATCCGGTACGCATTAAATATTTTTGGAACAGATATCTTTTCTCGTGCGCGTAGGTCATACGGGTTAGCGTGGAATGTCGAAGAAAAAACGTACGTTCGTATGTGTAGGTTCGTAAGTCTAACGTACGCCAACGCATAGTGGACAGGAAGTCAATGAGACAATGCCGGACGATAAGGCGCCCACACAATGCCCATTGTGTGGAGGAGCCATAACAACCTTCTCGGTTCACTTCCAACCTACAAATAACAATTATTACTGCCGCCCGAGATTTTTATAGCAAATTGGACACCGGATCCGCGCGCCGACCCCGACCCGACCCCCCACCCAAACATTTAGCGTCACGTACATCTCACGACCGGCAGCGCGGTCGGATTTACAACTCGAGGAAACAATACCGTGAATAGTAATTCAACACTTCAACCGCCAAACGGTCATTTAGACCTTTTTGGTATTCGAGTCAAAACGAATGTTTGCAATAATAAAACATTTATGTAAATACATTTTGACATCTCAACATGGATGAAGAAGAATATGGAATTTGAGTATTTACAGGGATTACTAAGTGATCACTTTATACACGTGTAACATTCAGCATTTTTCACATGATTGACAACCACACTACTCAAATTTTGGATCTTATATACATATATTAGATAATTCCCTCGTACCGCATAAAAATATACGTTGTAGAGTAATATATTTTTTGAATGTTTAACATAATACTATCAACAACAAAAAAGAAAAAAAAGTCCATCTTCAAGCACAAGAGCTCAGTTTCTTTTTTGAGAGGCTCAGCGCAACTAGATTGTATTAATTTGTAGGGTAATATATCCAAAATAAAACAAGGTTTGTTGGATTGAATTTTACATTTATTTATGTATATGTTGATACGTGACGCGTTTCGTCTTCTTAGGAGATTATCAAACACTGACTAAAAATATTTACAAAAGGTCCTTTTATACTTACAATAATTGCGAATAATAGTTAATATAATAATAATAATAATGTAGAATTCAATCCAACAAACCTTGTTTTATTTTGGATATATTACCCAACAATTCAATATGGTATTCTACCAACTGTCTGCAGTTACAATAAAAAGATAGTATTAAGTAGAAATGTGGAAATGTGTAGATAATACAAAATAAAATTGTATAAAAAATTTAACTATATTACATAAATAAAAAATATTTGTCATAAAAAGTTTTGTACTGACATTTTATAGTGTAACTTTATTTTTTGTGATCAGTGACCAGATTTTTTCTTTAAATATATGTATATGAGTATATATATATATATATATATATATATATATATATATATATATATATATATATATATATATATATATATATATATATATATATATATATATATATATATATATATATATATATATATATATATATATATATATATATATATATATGTATATGTATATATAAATATATATATATATATATATATATATATATATATATATATATATATACATATATATATATATACATATATATATATATATATATATATATATATATATATATATATATATATGTATATTTATATATATTTATATATATATATATATATATATATATATATATATAAATACATATATATAAATATATATATATATATATATATATATATATATATATATATATATATATATATGTATATATATATATATATATATATATATATATATATATATATATATATATATATATATAAATATGTGAGTGTAGAGATTCAGTATCTATCACGCAGTTACTAGCTGCGTATTTTAATGAAGATATTTAATGATATTTCCAAATCCAACCATACATTATTAAAATGAAAGTAATCTCATGACTCATGATAGTGAATAAGTAGTTATATAATCGATCGTGATAGCCAAAGACTCATAGTCAAAAAAATTCCCGCACTACGAGTAATATTTTATGTAAATACTTCAGGTAATATTTCATGTCTGATATTTAATGGGCCACCTTTACATGAAAATTTAATAATAATAAAAAACCCTTATCCGCACCCCAATGCAATGTCATATTAACGCAGTGTTATCTTGATCGTTTACACATGAAGGAAAGGTGATCAGCCCTCCGCTTCAGGTACCAGTCCATGGTAATATTGAATAAATATTACAGTGAAAAAATCACTTATATTTATTTTACCCCCCTTGGGAATCGAACCCGGGACCTCCAGAACGGTAGCCGAGCGTGCAGACCATTACACTACGGAGGCGGACAGTTATTTTTTTTTAAAGTAACTGTCCGAGTGCGGACAGACATTTAAATTTACTTTAGTTAAACCATTATTAACTACAACATTTTGAGTGATTCCAAATACAACACTTATTCACAAACCTAGATTATCTTTAATTATATAATAAAAATAATTATTAATATAAAATAAAATTCAGCATCGTGAATCAACTTTTATCGTTCGCGACGTAGATTTTTTCGTAGAATTAAAAAAAAACAATTATTATTATTTCAATCTAATTAAAACGTCTCCCCTTTGAGATGCTTAAAAACTAAGAAGTTATGGAAGGCTTATGAAAATATGAAATAAAGTTATGAAATTTCATTTAAATTATGTAGCAAATCATTATTTTTAAATACCTCAAAGTAATTTAGTCTCGCTTTGAAATTTAAACGTTAAACTAAAGAAAAGGTGAAAGGATTACTTTGCTGAGATAAATTATGCTAACCGATTAAACTCATTTTTCATATTTTTTTTCTTTAATGATTAAAAAAAGGAATGGCTAAAAAATCAATATCAATAAATAAAATGGTGTTATATTTTTAATGGTGTTATATTGTCCGCCTCCGTAGTGTAATGGTCAGCACGCTCGGCTACCGCTCTGGAGGTCCCGGGTTCGATTCCCAAGGGGGGTAAAATAAATATAAGTGAATTTTTCACTGTCATATTTATTCAATATTACCCTGGACTGGTACCTGAAGCGGAGGGCTGATCACCTTTCCTTCACGTGTAAACGGTCAAGATAACACTGCGTTTATATGACGCAGTGCCCTATGCACCATTGGGGTGGGGAAAAGGCTTTTTATTTTATCATTATATACTTTTAATTGATTGTCTAAATGTCTTAAAAATGAATGAAGAAAAATATGAAATTCTAGAGAACTACATAACTTCGATCGGAAAATCTGTGTTGAAAAGTCCATATTGTCCTCTCAGGCTCTTTAAAAACTATGCTTCTCTGCATTGTATGTATGTCCCTACTAGAATCAACATCACACGTACACACATATACACATTCATTTGCTAGATCTACACTAAACATTTTGTACTAATCTTAATGTTTCTGTGGCTTTTTTAATGCATATCTTTTAACTGTTTTGTTTTACATATGTTGCTGTTGTTAACCCTAATAAAAAATATTAAAAATAATAGTTTAAAATTACGAGTATGTACTCGTATTTATATTTTCTTTGATTGATTTGACAGTGAGTTTGGGGAAATGTTTATTTATTTTTAATTTAAATATTACTTGGTAAATACCACTATTTCTAAAAATCTATTGTAACACGTGTTTCGATGCATTCATCAACTTTATCAAATTCCGTAAATGATACTTAGTGCATCGAAACACTCATCACAATAAATTTAAATAAATAGTTATATTCACCAAGTCAAATTTAAAATCAAAGATACTGTTTTTAAAATCCCTTGTGATCCTTTCTTCGATGCATTCTGCATCATTTTCAAACATGCTTTAAGTCTAGATACACATGTTTATTGTTATAAATGCCCAGACTTCCATATTCTTCTTCATCTGTGTTGAAATGTCAAAAAAGGTAAAAAAATAACTCATTAATGGAGATAATCCAGATTTTTAACAACAATTTGGACACACTAAACATATGATCGCCTCAGTAATGTCAGCACGCTCGCCTACCGTTCTGGAGGTCCCGGGTTCGATTCCCAGGGGGGTCAAATAAAAATGAACGATTTTTTCACTATAATGTTTATTCCATATTACCTGAAGCGGAGGGTTGATCACCTTTCCTTCATGTGTTAACGATCGAGATAACACTGCGTTTGTATGGTTCAGTGCCCTATGCACCATTGGGGTGCAGATAAGGGTGTGAATGGTTGAATAAATTAAACATTTTCTATTTTTGCATATTTATAACTTGACTCGGTTGTCCTTTTGACTCTAGAATTAATAACAAACCACCGAAAATACATCTATCTTAAAAGCTCTAGGGCAGTGATTCCCAAAGTGGTCTATATCGACCCCCAGGGGTCTACGACAACTCATAGGGGTCTATGTCAGCAAAAAAAATAATTGGGGGTCCATGAAATAGAAATGGGGGTCAACGACGCACAGTTTTTGTCGGCGCGGCACTCAAGATTCAAACCTTAATTTCTCTGGACTGAGTATTGATATCGTAGTGAATTTTGGCTTAATCTTCATACTTTGACATCTGTGGGAATAATCCCCAAGAAAAATATCCATTCATAGAGTTAAATGATAAAATTAGTAGCTTTGCTAATCCCGGCGGCTGCTGTCAGTTTGTATCAGAGTCATTTTATTTGAGAGTGCCACAGAAAAGTGCAAAGATATATAAATTACACCGTTTTTAGTAGATTTATATTCAAATCATCGGCTATCATAAATACATTTAAAGTGAATGAATTAGCTAAAAATCAATATCAGATAAGGGTCAACCCAAAATCAAGAAACATGGCAAAGGGTCTACGAGACAAAAAAGTTTGGGAACCTCTGCTCTAGGGGGTAGTAAAAAGAAACGTTTGGACCATTTTTCTTTTTTTACAAAAGTGAATACTCACGACTTGCGACAAGAGAACATGAATTATTAACCACCTTTCCGAACGGGGTGAGTACCTCTCGCATTGAATCCCAAGTATTATAATATTTTACCCTTAAAAGGGATTAATCACTATGGAAATACTGCGTAGGAAAAATCCGAACAGGAAAGATTAAAAAAACTCTTACGTCATTTTTAGAGTTTGAATAATGGCCGTTTCTTTTATGTATTACGTAGTCGTACAGGAGAATGTGACCAACTACCAAAACGTAAAATGTTTACTTATTATAACCCTTATCCGCACCCAATGGTGCATAGGGCACTGCATCGAATTGACGCTTGATCATTACTTACATGAAGGCAAGGTGATCACTCTTGCGCTTCAGGAACCAGTCCAGGGTAATATCAAATAAATATTACAGTGTAAAATCACTAATATTTATTTTCTACCCCCCTGAGAATCGAACCCGGGACCTCCAGCACGGTAGCTAAACACGCTGACTATTACACTACGGAGGCGGACGAAAATGTTTAGGAGGGCCATTTAAGTCACTATCGCTTGGCAAGAAAATAAACACCAATGCAGTTAGTCATTTTTAACCACTCAATATATTATACTTCCAAGTTTAAAATCCTTTGGGATTTTTCAGGGCAATATTAAGCTAGTAAGATATCAAATAGTATATGATCACGTTTTTGTAAAACAATGCACTTGATCACTTTCTCCTGTATGACAACGATATGTTTAATATTTTATTAGATTAAAACCAATATTTTTAGCTTTTCCACTTTATTTTTATTTGACCAGCGACCGGGTTTCGTCGTTACCGACATCATCAGACTGGTCTGATGATGTCGACCAGTCTGACCAGTCTAACCAGACTGTCAGACTAGTCTGATGATGTCGGTAACGACGAAACCCGGTCGCTGGTCAAATAAAAATAAAGTGGAAAAGCTAAAAATATTGGTTTTAATCTAATAAAATATTAAAATGCAATTCCATCACGAAGTGTCAGTGGATAATATAAAACGATTTGTTTGTTTGTATTATTAGAGTTAGACATGATTTACGTTGAGTTAGTTACTCTTTATTGCGCCTTTTATGATTAGGTATAATAACCCGTACTTTTCTCCTCTTAGCACTTGCCCCTGATAAGATCCTAGTCTTATGTAACGCACTTTATCTTAAAGAAACGCACAGGCAGTGAACAGTGACCAGTGACCAGACCATAGGCGACATAACATCGAGATGGAAGTTCTAGATAGAGAACGGTTATACTTATTTTTATTGATATTGTTCATCAAAGTGACAACCAGATGTTATCGTCAATACAATACCAAGATCACCCAGTCGGATATCCAATAAACCAGACATTTCAGACCTCAAATGTTTTCGTTCTTATTTTTCTTGAAGTACTTTTATCTGTCGCTAAAAATACGCCGATCAAAATATTGTCATGTTATTTTTACGAAAGATTATATAAATATACAATTTTTATGTACCGAACTCATCCATATCGACACAGAAATACTTGTTACAAACAAACTTGCCAAAGCAATATTAAAACACGGAAATTTATCAGAGATCATAATAGAATCGGAGTGTGTTCGGAAACATCATATGATAAAATTAATTGCTCAGAAAAATTGTTGAAAATAGTAGACAAAATAACTTTCAGGTTTGATGTTTTTAATAGCTTTATTGAACTGCTAAGCGGTTCAGTATTTTTCCATTTATTAATTTGGTTGTCCCTTTGTGACAATATCTATCCATTTCAATTTAAATTTCATTTAGTAATTACCATTTAATCTGTTGTTACTCGCATTTCGATGTATTCTTTTTTTATCAAATGCCATAAACACCAAACTAAATGCTTTGTTAGATTGATACAAATACAGAATTTGAAAGTAGAAATAGGAACAAAACATTTTAACTGGTGTAATTGCCAGACAGTTATTTACACTGTTTAAATTACTTGGAGATCTCACTTAACAAAACTATCAATTATAATACCCAATTAACCAAATTCATTCGTAATATCTAATGCAGAGGTGTAAAACTCAAAAGGCAACAAGGGCCGCATAAGGTATTTTGGCTACGCTGGCGGGCCACATCAAAAAACTCGAAAATCTCATTTACATTTTTATCTAACTTCAAGTGAATAATTTATTACCAAAAACAGTCACGTGAGGTACAGTAGATCAAACTTAATGATTTGGTAAAAGAAAATAATATGTTTCCGTACAAAAAAAATATCTAAATGAAACATTTAAAGAAATGAAAAATATAACAATATTTAAAAAATTAAAGGTATTGAGCGGACACCGTTGGCATAAAAAACCTGCTTAGAGTGTTAGAAATGAAGACTCTAAGATGCATATCAGGCAAGAGTCTTCGAGATAGAATAAGAAACGCCAGGATCAGGGATATATGCGAGATCGAAGATGTCGTTAGGTGGGGAAGGCAACGAAGGAGACAATTGTATGCACATGTGAGGAGAATGGAACCACCCAGACTCCCTCACATCACACTGCATGGGCAACCCCATGGTAGATGACTCCCGGGCAGACCACCAGAGAGACGGGTCGATAGCTGGGAATCGACATCGCAGGAGGCTATTCCCTCTTAAAAACAGGCCACAAGGCCTGCAACATGATGAAGAATATGAATATGAAGAAAAATATTATAACGGGTATCAGCGGGCCGCAAAAAAAATACTCGCGGGCCGCAAGTTTGACATGCCTGATGTATTGTATCACAAGAATAAGTGTTAATATCGTAGTTATATAGACTATTAAAATAATGAGATCTTAAAACTGCTTAAATATATTGACATGACAGTTTCGAAATGCGTTAATTTGGTATTCTTTGCGTCAATTATAAGACTGTCATCATGGCACCAGTTGTCAAGTTATAAAGTCTTGCTGAAGGTAATCACTTTATATATTTTTTACATCTTATTTTTTAAAGGAATAACCCGCACTTCTAGACGCTTGTCTGCAGGTAGGATGATAGTAAGGACAGGGAAGGTAAATGTGATAAAAGCATAATTAATTAATTAACCCAGACCAATTGAATCTAAATCTCCTGGAATTAATTTTGCGATTGGCGGGAATCGAACCAGCGATGCCAATTTCGTAATCGAACGTCTATCCAACTATACCATGGCGCCTGACAAACATGGAGAATATGGAGATCTAGGTATTTACAGGGCTTGTAATCTTAATATTTTTTTCTATCTATTTTGAGATGTAAAAAATGTAAAAATTAACCCCTGGATGGAGAAAACCTAGATTTGTGAACATTTATTTGGACATATACTGGAGGTCCCAGGTTCGATTCCCAGGGAGGGGTCAAATAAATTAAGGGATTTTTTCACTCTAATGTTTATTCAATATTACCCTGGACTGGTGCCTGAAGTGGAGGGCTGATCACCTTTTTTTCATAGGTTAACGATCAAGATAAAAATGCGTTTATATGATGCAGTGCCGTATGCACCATCGAGTGCGGATGAGGGTTTGAGGAAGAAGAAGAAGACTTAGATGCACTCAAAACGTTGTGAATAATATACATATGTACATATATGTCGATTTGAAAGGATTAAAATTCATGAATTTTTCATGACCAGTATGGTAATATCCTAAAAAGGAATCCCATCGGTAATCTCAAGTTAAAATAAGTGAAATAAAATAGCGGATAGTCATTCAGCAAACTTCGATAAAATTTCTGAAAGAAAATTCTATTAAAGCTTCGAAGCGTAAAACGGAACCATTATTTTCTATTTCCATTCCATTCATTAAATTCTTATCAGTTTGCCGTTGGTCTTTATCCAGAAAACTAGAATTTTGCCGCATACATACATCCAATGGTGCTTAGGGCACTGCATCAAATTGATTAAGTTATTAGTTGATTCTTAATTATATTAAGGCAGGCAAGATGATCAGAAATCCAAAATCGACTTCCTTAAAATCGAGATTATTGACAAACGAATCAGATTTTTTAATATATCTGTCAACTTCAAAATACTCAATTTTCGTAATTACTTCTTTAACGATATTTATGGCATCGATTTTATCTCTACGGCTGACGGGACGAATATTTTATTCCTGAAAACTAATTTAGTCTATTTGGTCACATAATAGATTTGAACGACGTATTTGCAATTGACAAACTTTTAATTAGCACCTATAGAGATGATGTACGCGGAAAAAATATGGTTAAATGGATTTTAATCGAGTGTACAACATTTTGAGTGTGTCCAAATAACTTCTCACAAATCTGGATTTTCTCCAATTATAGGAGTTATTTTTTTGACATCTCAACAAAGATGAAGAAGAATATAGAAGTATTGGCATTCACAGGGCTTACGGCCGTCATAGTCTGAGTATTATTGCTTCTTCATCTTTGTTGAGATGTCAAAAAAAATATATGTAAAATATCCCCTATAATTGGAGATAATTCAGATTTGTGAACAAGCATTTGAACACACTCAAAGTGTTGTACCTTAAGATTTCATTAAGTGTATAGTACTATCTCGGGTGTACGGTAAATCTGAATTATAAGCTGTGAGGATCGGTTAGTTCTCGCTGTGTTGAATATCCTCAAGCCGTACGTATTGAGATGAGTTATTTTTCATATTATTTTTTTAAATCAAAAAATAAAATGAAAAATAACTCCTATAGGTAATTGAAGATAATTCAGATTTGTGAACAAGTATTTGGACTCACTCAAAATATAGTAAATAAATTACCCGGTCAAATTATAAGCTTAAATTTTAAAAAAAATGAAAATGATATTTTCTGGTGTTTCTCATGTATGTGATTATAATCCAGGATTTTTGCTCAATAAAAGCTTCTTTTCATCTCACCAATAGATGTCTCAGGATAAGTTCTAGTGATTCAAGAACAATGATTCAATGTTTCAAAATTGGTTCATATATATAGAACTTTCAAGAATTTGAGAAGTGTGGTTGTCAATAATGGGTAGAATTAGTAAATGTTACACGTGTGTAAAGTGATCACTTAAACCAACCTATGACGGTCGTCAGCCCCGTAAATGCCCAGACTTCCATATTCTTCTTCATCTTTGATGAGATGTCAAAAAATTAATCGAATTTATTTTCCAAATCGTAAAATCGCAACGCGACTTCAATAATGCTTGCCGGAAATACTCGTGATACGTGTAAAAGTCAGTGGTGTGTTTTATGTATTTATCCAAATACGCGAAAATTCAAAGCATATTTATTTGCGCGTAATGATATACGCGAAAATTCATAAATATTTCCACTCGTTTGTTTATTTATTGTAGAACGGTCTGGGCATATTACGAACTGCGTAAAATATGATTTCTATATGTGTATATGATTAAATAATGTGATTTCTATATTAATATGAGTATCGCCTCCATGGCGAAATGGTCAGCGTGTTTAGCTACCGTGCTGGAGGTCCCGGGTTCGATTCCCAGGGGGGGTGAAAATAAATATTAGTGATTTTACACTGTAATATTTATTTAATGTTACCCTGGACTGGTTCCTGAAGCGCAAGAGTGATCACCTTGCCATCATGTAAGTAATGATCAAGATAACACTGCATCAATTCTATGCAGTGCCCTATGCACCTTTGGGTGCGGATAAGGGTTATAAGTAAGTATCATAAATCTGTGCTTGTTTTTCACTACAAATTGGACGTTTTGTTATCAAATTGGTCGTTTAACAAATCAAATTGGACGTCATACTGTATTTTATAAAAATATGGAGTTTTTATAAACATTATTTAAAATAGTATTGAAAATCTTGTCTGAAAACTTCAGTAAACATCGCGCACTGACTATGACAGCGAGCCGCGCAGGCTTGCCAACTTGTCGACTAACGAATTTACTAGATTTAAGAATTAAAAAAGTTAATAGTTTATAGTATGTAGTACTAATTATATCAATATATTTTTATCATATAATTCAGACGTCACTTTATGTATGAGTTCGGGGCAGTATCTTTAATTGATTTCAATAAGCTTAAACCTTTAAATGATAGGCGTAAGCCCTGTAAATATCCATCCTTCAATAGTCTTCTTCATTTATATTGAGATGTCAAAATGTAAATATAACTCCTAAGTAGAGAAACCCGACTAAAAAAGTAAATATTGGTGATTTTATACTGTAACATCTATTTAATATTACCCTGGACTGGTTCCTGAAGCGCAAGAGTGATCACCTTACCTTCATGTACCATAAATAATGATCAAGATAACACTGCGTCAATTCGATGCAGTGCCCTATGCACCATTGGGTGCGGATAACGTTTATAGTAATAAGTAAGAGAAACCCAGATTTGTGAACAAGGATTATGACACACCCATAATGTTTTAGGCATTTGTGTTGTTTTCTCATATCGCTCACTCCTTTCAAGAACGTCATAAATTTAAAAAAAAAAAAAAAAAACTTGATTTTTTAGGAGAACGTTTTTAAAGTTTAAAAATATAAATATATTTTTTTTAAAATTAAGCAATACGTTTTTTCTTCAAAATGCAAAAACAATATTTTCTGCCCTGTAGCGGGTGAATATTAAGTTAAAAATATGTGTCTTTTGCTGGGATATAGTACATTTTCTGCACATTCCAAAAACATGCACAACTGAAAATTGACGATTTTTTATTTATGACGTTCTTGAAAGGAGTGAGCGATATCTACCCCTTATCCTTATTACAAGCCTCTAAAATAGAAGCTTTACAGGTTAATACTTTTTTTTTTATATATACTCTGCGATTTTCCGTAATTAAAATATTATTAAGTAGAAAACGAATAAAGCGAAGCCTTCGTTACTTTATAATTTTGCAACATCAAGTTTTTAATGTCATTTAAGCAAAGGCGGAAAGCTTTTGTTAAGTTTTGAAGGTAAGCTCAATCAAGATCTCAGGATAAAAGTTTCCGATTACATTTTTTTTGTACTCGTACCAACAATTTTCGTATTAATTTCCAATAAACAAAAATTGAAAAGGAAATTTCCCATTGTTTTGTATATTGGAAATTTATTTCTTAATTAATTCCTTTGCGCATAATCTGATCAGTCGAAGTTAAACAATGAGTAAATTAGAATTTTACACTTGGTGTGAAATGAATTACCAGAAAATATTAGATTTTTTTGTATAATAAAAGGTGCAACCTAATAAAAAGGCAGAGATTGTTTTTTTCATTTAAAAATAGGTTCTAACTTTTTGTTTCTCTAAATTTTTTACTAATTGTCCGCCTCCGTAGTGTAATGGTCAGCACGCTCGGCTACCGTTCTGGAGGTCCCGGGTTCGATTCCCAAGGGGGGTAAAATAAATATTAGTGATTTTTTTCACTATCATATTTATTCAACATTACCCTGGACTGGTACCTGAAGCGGAGAGCTGATCACCTTTCCTTCATGTGTAAACGATCAAGATAACACTGCGTTTATATGACGCAGTGCCCTATGCACCATTGGGGTGCGGATAAGGGTTTTATTATTATTGAAATTTACACTAAATTTTGTTGTCCAAATCCATGTTCTCAAATCTGGGTCTCTCCACTCAGGGTTTATTTTTACATTTTGACATTGATGAATAATAATATGGATGTTTGAAAATGATGCGGAATGCATAGAAACACGTGTCACAGTAGATTTAAAGAAATAGTGGTATTTACTAAGTAAAACAGTAATTAAAAAAAATAATATGGATGTCTATATATAATTGTATACAGGGTGTATAGCTGTCAATGACTAGTTTAAGCTTACTCAAATCAATTAAAGATACTGCTGCGAACTCTTGAAGTAACGTGTGAATTATATACATATATGAGTTTAAAAATTTAATAAGTATCAAGTCTATTGAATTACTATCCACATATACAATGGATCTGAGATCATTGCTTATAAATCAGTTAAAAAAATTAATGCAATATGGATTTCAACTGCTAGTATAATTGACAAGCGCCGTGGCGTAATTGGGTAATCGATCGACTGCGAAACTTGCGTCTCGGGTTCGATTCCCCTCAATTGTAAAATAAATTCAAGAAAGATTTATTTTTTATTGGTCTTGGTATTTGTGATGTATTCTTCTCATTTTCCTACCCTATCTTTACTTTCTTACCTTCAGACAAGCCCACGTAAAGTAAAGGTTTAGTCTTGATAAATGGAAAAGAAAAAAATAGCATTAATTTTTAATATTTTATTTTCACAATGCAAATTTAGTAATGAAAATATTTTTTAAATCTATGAATGCAATTATTTTTAAAAATGCAATCGAAAAAGAAAAAAAAATGCCAAATGACAACAGTTGTCAAGAAGCTTACTATCTGCCATGAGTAAAGTGATTATTTGTTGCAGTTACATTAAATACATAGCGCTGGATAGGCACTGTTTTTCTGCCTATATGGAAGGCACGCCCCTGCTTCTATTTCACCAGTAGCTAATGATATTTTGAATAATCTAACTAATTAAGAGAAAAATGTCTGGCGGCCTCTTCATCCGCCATAAGTCGGTCTTCCGGGATCTAATTTACAAACAAGTCTCAAATTCTCAAATTTGTACCTATTCTCAAGTATCAAGTCTCAAATTCTCAAGTCTCAAATTATGTACCTATTCTCAAGTCTCAAGTCTCAAATTCTCAAGTTTTAAATTATGTACCTATTGACAAGCCTCAAGTCTCAAATTCTCAAGTTTCAAATTATGTACCTATTCTCAATTCTCAAGTCTCTAATTCTCAAGTCTCAAATTCTCAAGTCTCAAGTTATGCACCTATTCTCAAGTATCAAGTCTCAAATTCTCAAGTTCAAATTATGTACCTATTGACAAGCCTCAAGTCTCAAATTATGTACCTATTCTCAATTCTCGAATTCTCAAGTCTCAAATTATGTACCTATTCATTAGCAGAAATTGATGAAGCTTCGTGCAAAACGGTTTCATCCGTTTAAGGTTTTCTCTGATTACCATTATTAGTTTTAGTTTGGCAAATAAAACGAGTCCGACTGATTACCGACTGTTCGTCTTAACCCACAGCGAAAATAGCATTCCGTTTGAGTGGTCGGAATTCGATTTCAAATAGCCGCCAGCCGAAAAAAACATTTTATGAGAAAAACGATTACTTTGTTTAAACGCTCATCGTAAGAAATCTCTGCTAACTTTCACAACCAAAACAAAATAAAAAATACAACCAAAACACCCACAAATATTTCTCCATATTTATTATACTACTACTTTTTTTTAAATGGGAATTGTATTTATTTTTTACCTTGCTTATTATGTACAAGGTTTAAAGATACAACATTTTGAGTGTGTCCAAATACTAAGGCAAGTTGATTGCTTTGCGTTTCAGGTAATAATACATACAGTCCAGAGTGATTTTAAATACCTATTAGATTTTTAAAGGGCAGTTTGGGGCCACGTACTATAAATTCACCTTGGTAGAGCTTTTCATGATAAAAAAAAACTCTGTTACAAATTCGTTGCAATATTTGTTATGACGGTAAATTAGTTGAAACACTTAAAATAAAAATAAAAATTAATCCAATATTTTGAGTGTGTCCAAATATTTGTTCACAAAATCTGGATTATCTCCAATTACAGGAGTTATTTTCATATTATTTTTTGACATCTCATCAAAGATGAAGAAGAATATGGAAGTCTGGGCATTTACGGGGCTGACGACCGTCATAGATATATCACAAATAGATGTCTCTAGTGAAGTTCTAGTGATTCAAGAACAAGGTTTTTAAATTGGTTCATATATATTGAACTTCCGAGAATTTGAGTAGTGTGGTTGTCAATAATGGGTAGAATTGGTGAATGTTACACGTGTGTAAAGAAATCACTTAAACCAGCCTATGACGGTCGTCAGCCCCATAAATGCCCAGACTTTCATATTCTTCTTCATCTTTGATGAGATGTCAGAAAATAAAGTTTATAGATGATTTAGTGGATTTTTGTTTCTTCTAGCTACTTAAATATGCTTTTATTTCAATCTGTGTTGGGAACAGGAGGGATAATCTAGTGTGGGCCAATCAGGAACTTCTCAGCATTTGCTCATTGCTGGAAGGAAACCACGTTGCGCTCCTCAGGAGAAGGCGGACTGTTGACTGTCATCAGCAGACCTTCCATTCCACTAGAAGAGGGTTCGGCATTTTGTGTCCCACTTTAGTTAATGTTACCAATGTCCTTATTATACGACTACTACTTCTTGTACCATCACGCTTTTTTTTCCGCAGGGATAAGCAGAGAAGTTGGAACGCAAATTCTTCTGTCCTGACATAGACTATTAGCTTCTTTCACATCCATACATCAAATCAAACATGCCCTCCGATTACGCAGACTTTTGACACCACCAGATATATTCTGATTGATCTGATCGTGCCTCTTTTTCGGCCATCCTCGTTCTGTTCTCCCACTCACATTCGCCAAATATACTTCTTAGTTATTCTTTCGCTACCCATTCACCAATTCTACGCCAATGATAAAATTTGTTGTATTTAAAATTCACAGCAAAAAAAACTTTTCTTTAATTTATATTTTTTAATATTATAATTGTTCGCCTCCGTGGTGTAATGGTCAGCGTGTTTAGCTACCGTGCTGGAGGTCCCAGGTTCGATTCCCAGGGGGGGGGGTGAAAATAAATATTAGTGATTTAATATTACCCTATATAATATTACCCTGGACCGGTTCCTGAAGCGCAAGAGTGATCACCTTGCCTTCATGTAAGTAATGATTAAGATAACACTGTGCCAACTCGATGCAGTGCCCTATGCACCATTGGGTGCGGATAAGGGTTATAAATGGTTAGTTTATACCATTTTTGATTATATGATGGGTTCCATAGTTAAAGTGTTTTGAATATAGCTCTCCATTAGGGTCACTGGTGCCCCCATGGCGCTGCGGTCCAACACAGGCGAGGTCACCGGTGCCCCCCAAGGCGTTTAACGTGTTAGGTACTTGTTGCTTATACTTGCAAAAGCTCGTTCTTTTTCAGGGTATGCGAATTACTTCATAATGCAGAGTGCGTGATTTGTTGGAACTTACATGACTTAGCGTAAGCTTTTTTTTATTCCCTTGTTTGTTTTACTGAAACCACGTCGTTAAATTTAATTTTTCAATTTGAAATAAATATGGCCATCCACTTTTTTAGAATATTTATGACCGAAAATTTATGTCCCTTTAGGGGTTTCGATTATACGACCCGAATTAAATATGGGTCTTAAGGATTTCTGAAAAATTACAGTGGTGAGCATACTAAAAGTAAAATGAAGTGAAATCAAAGATATATGTTTACACATATAAATACATATATATATATATATATATATATATATATATATATATATATATATATATATATATATATATATATATATATGTGTATATATATATATATATATATATATATACACCGCAGGACAAAAAAATTTACGAGTTTACTTGCTACCGCACGCCTTGACTTTACTGAACTCTTTTTCTAAGAAATCCTTTATCGATACCTCTTTCTTTTGTTCAATAAATTAAAGACACTTTGTGTCACCTTTCTACAATATTTACATTTTAAAATGTCTCAACAATTTTGTTTTACCCGCGTTTGAGGGAACATAACACAACAATCATGGAAAGTGCAAAGCAAATGTCGATAGCGATAAAATCCAAAATAATCACACTGTCGCAACAAAACATATCTAATTGTAAAATATCTCGTCGAGTTGGGTATTCAGAAGGTGCAGTGAGGTTTTTATTTAAAAAATTCCAACAAACTGAATCCATAGAACGGAAAAAAGGAAGCGGTTGGGGGCGCGCGACATCTGCCCGAGATGATCGCTTAATAAAAAAAATTGTTATGCGCGATCGATTTTTAACGGCACTTAAAATACACGCAGAGGTGCAGTCTACTAGCTAATCAACATTTTCAGTAAAAACAGTGTTCAGGCGGCAGTTGGAGCATGGTTTCCAAGCACGAAGTCCCGCAAAGAAACCATTACTGACGAACAAAATGCAGAAGGCTAGACTGGATTGGGCGAAGGAGCACCAGAATTGGACCTTGGAGGATTGGCAAAATGTTATTTTCTCCGATGAATTAAAATTCAACCTTTTTGGTCCAGACGGCATAAAGATAGTTCGACGAAAACTTGGGGAAAAATACCATCCGTCGTGCGTCCCTCGAACCGTTAAACATTCACCCTACGTCATGATTTGGGGGTGCATGACAGCGTACGGTTTGGGACCTCTAAATTTTATACAGGGTACGATGAATGCCATCCAGTACAAAAAAGTGCTGAAAAACCATCTTATTCCAACAATCGAGGACATTACGCAGTATACCGCGGACCCGATTTTTCAGGACGATTTGGCGCCGTGCCATAGAGCCCGCACTGTGAGTACAAATATTTATTTTTTAATGCGCTTTGTAGACCACTTGATACATAATTTATTGTTTTTCTTACAGATCATTGAATACAAGGATAAAATTGGCTTAAAATCGTTGACGTGGCCCGGGAATAGTCCTGATTTGAACCCGATAGAAAATTTATGGGCGATTATGAAAAAAAAAGTTGGGAAAAAAAAATAAAAAAACATTGAGGAATTAAAAAAAAACTTGATTCAAGTTTAGGAAGAAGAAATAACATCAGAAATTTAAGATTCGCTTTACGCTTCGTTAAATAATAGAATTTTACATGTTATAAAAAATAAAGGTGAATTCACTAAGTATTAAATATTTTTAAATGTTATAAATATGTTTAAATGTAAAATACCTTAATTTAAAATAAAGCGATTAGAACCTTCTTCTTAAATATGAATAAAAAAATTACATGTCTTTTATTACTCCATCACAAACACTCGACCATAAATGAACCGTTATGGGTCTCTAAGGTTCGGATAATCTGATACCTGGTATATAATGGCAATTTCTAAGTACAATTCATGAGTAAGATCTTTCATTTTAACCTTGAAGTAACGAGTAGTCATCACTTATCTTAAACAATACAAAAAAAACTAATTAAATATCAAGAATAATTCATTATGTGTCAATTTTAGTTTTTTTTAAGGACTCGTAAATTTTTTTGTCCAGGGGTGTATATATATATATATATATATATATATATATATATATATATAAATATATATATATATATATATATATATATATATATATATATATATTTATACATATATTTATAATTTTTTTTAATTTGTTTTTTGACATCTCATCAAAGATGAAGAAGAAAATGGAAGTCTGGGCATTTACTGGGCTGACGACCGTCATAGGCTGGTTTAAGTGATCAGCATAATAATATGAAAACAACACCTGTAATTGGAGATAATCCAGGTTTCATGAACAAGCATTTGGACACACTCAAAATGTTATATATATATATATATATATATATATATATATATATATATATATATATATATATATATATATATATATATATATATATATATATATATATATATATATATATATATATATATATATATATATATATATATATATATATATATATATATATATATATATATATATATATATATATATATATATATATATATATATATATATATATATATATATATATATATATATATATATATATATATATATGTATATATATATATATATATAAATATATATATATATATATATATATATTTATATATATATATATATATATACACATTTTACTTGTAGTACACTGTTATTTCTTTAAAAATTTACGTTGAAGCTCTTTTTTTATTTTCATTGTATTTTATACAATGTAAAAACTATATTTACCCTTACAAACTTACACACTTCACCTCAAGGTTTAGAATAAAGATACATAAAAACAGATGAAATTACTTATCCCCTATGACAATCAACTTTTATCATTCACTACTTAGATTTTTTGAAGAAGTTCCAAAATAAATTATTAATTTTTTTTTATCTACGTAAAACGTCTTCTTATTCTATATGCTCGTACGTACATATAATTCGAGTATTTCATGAATAAAATAAAAATACGTAACATTAGCCCTTTAAATGCCCTAAGATTTTCGTATTCCGTTCATTTACAAATTTATTTGTCCCCTTTAAATATTTGCAATATTTATACTAATAATAATAAAACCCTTATCCGCACCCCAATGGTGCATAGGCCACTGCGTCATATAAACGCAGTATTATCTTGATCGTTTACACATGAAGGAAAGGTGATCAGTCCTCCGCTTCAAGAAAAATCGAAAGATAAAATTGATATCTGACATCATACCTTTATGTTATTTACGACCATGATGACGATGTATCAACGTATATAGTGCTCTATGCACAACTGGGTGCGGCATAGAGACAAAGGAGGATAAAAGGTAGAATGCGAACCTCGTACTCGATATCCATGATGATACCGGAAAAACACAAAAAAAAAATATTTAAAAAAATAATAGCATAAGTAATATTTGTTGGTTCTCTAATAATATTTTTGTTCACGAAGCTTTTATTCTAAATCATATAGAATTTTTTTCAAAACTTGGATTTCTACTTTAATTCGATTCAGCCAAAAAAAATATATTCAGTAAAGGTAAAAAACCATTGATGTAAATATATCATAAATGAAAAAGACATAATACCATCACCATAGTGTAGTGGTTAGTGCGCTAGGCTACCATGCTAGAGGTCCCGAGTTCGATTCCCAGGAGGGTCAAAATAAATATTAGTGATTTTTCAGTCTAATATTTATTTAATATGACCCTGAGCTGGTACCTGAAGCAGAAGGCTGATCACCTTTCCTTCATGTATTTAATGATCCAGATAACACTGCTTCTATACGACGCAGTGTTCTATGCACCATTGGGTGCGGATAAGGGTTAGAAGGACCATTACTATAATGCCATTTTTATTATTATTATTTAATGGTTAGGATATTTGAATTATAAAATTTCACATAAGTATACATTTTATAAAATATAAGAAATATATAAAACTATTCAAACAATGTCTTCTCCGGGTAAATATATTATATGAAAACTCTTACCACTCAGGTTTTTTAATGTACCGTAGAACGGGGCTACTTGAACTTTGATGTGTTACTTGAGCCCAGTACAAAAAAATATTTAAATCTGTATTTGGTCTACAATAATGAACGTATCGACATGATTCATTGTTTCCCTGACAGGTGACACATATTGTCACTACACTTCGATCGATACCACGATCTAATTTTTTTTTGTACTGGGCTCAAGTAACACATCGAAGTTCAAGTAGTCCCGTTCTACGGTACAGAATATCTGAATAGGAAAGATCCAAATGTAAATTTAGAAGTAGGCTGTGATCTTTAGATTAGATAAAATTATACTCTTTTATTATTTATTCAAAAATATGTAAACGATATTTTTATTTTAGCATATTTTATTTATTGTCGCCGCATTCAGTTTGTGGTAAGACATTATGAAATTATAAATGTTGGCAATCGTAAATGAATACTTCCAAAATATCTTCCAGTTTATATTTTGACCAGATGATGGAAGTAAATGTAAGCTTTCGAAACCAGTCGTTAAAATTAATATGAATATTATATTATTATTAAAAAAGTGGTAAAAAAATATTCTTTTAAAAAAAAAATCTTTTAATAAAGAATGGCGTTGCACATGAAATACATTGCATTTGCCAATGTCAAGTTAATTGAATATTGTTCTTAATTATAAAATATGATTGACTTATTATTAAACTATAAACTTATTCCATTTAATTTTTAAAAAACAACTAAAAGTCTGTACATAATTGGGTTCCTGCTCGCCAGGATGAGATGGATATCTGTAGGGAGGGGAATGAGCGGGGCCAGAGTTTTAAAAAATCAATTTGATTTGAGCACATGGAATATTTTTTAAGTTAAAAAATAATTAAATTCATTTATAATCGATCGACATTTGAAGTAAGTATATTTTTGACTGTCCACATTGTAATTGAGTAATTAGTTATATATTTTATTTAATTTCCAATAATTATTGTTATTTTTTTCCATTCTCTATCTCCTCTTGTACCTTTTTTTTATTTTTACAATCTATTTCATTTGTAAGAGCCAAAATTACTCGCAAACTACACTGTAGTGGAGGCTTATATAAAGAAAATTAAAAAATAATTAAAATATGAAAACCGTTGGTAACTATTTTTTTACTAATTAGATTAAATGCTAAAAATTTTAGACTTACCGATTTTACACATACTGCGTCCCGTATTTTTACACTAACGTAAACTTTTTCACTTAGCTATTATAAAATTTTACACAAAATATTAGTTATGACTGCAATAAACTTGTTTTTAAAAAAAGTTTTTTCTTAGATTATTTATTGAGCTTTAAAATCTCTCAATTCCGAAAGTTTCACTCTTAAAAATAACACCACTAAAACCGACCGAAAATGATTTATACTGTTTATTATAACACCAACTTATTCACTTTCTCGCAACTTTTCCAACGAAAATAAGACGTGCGGCTTACGATACGTCTAAATCAAACAAAACATCTGCTGTCTAATAGCATAAGCCTCGTATCTTGTTTTTTTATCGTCTATATTTTGAAAACTTTGAGCGTCGCGACGCTAGCGGGAAGTGTGCGGCGCGCCGTGCCTACGTGCTTGCGACGCCGTTGCTTACGGAGTACTGTGGCCGAGGACGCCGCTAAGCGGGCGTCTAAGCAGGCGGTAACAATGACAAAATGCATACAGATGACGCGCCCTATAAATGAACTTGAATTTTTTTAATGTATCGTCCTCATACAGGAAAAAATTACAAAGTGCATTTTTTACAAAAACGTGATTATTGACTATTTGACATCTTACTAGCTTAATTTTGACCTGGAAAAAATTCCAAAACGATTTTTTTTATTCTTGGAAGTATAATATATTGACTAGTTAAAAATGACTTACTGCATTGATGACAAAAGTTTAAAGAATTCCTAATTACTTAAAATCATTTATAATGAAAATGTGACGCTTTGGTGAGAACCTCAACATTTGTTAAAAGCGATTAAATATGGTAAATTTAAGCATAAATGAACAATATACACTAAATGATCAAAATAAGTTACTCTGGCTGAAATGGTGTTTTTTATTATTTTTTTAATATGGTTACAAAAGTAAGTGTTTTTTTTTTTTTTTTTCATTTTCAAGACATTTCTATTTTTACAATCTTAAAAATAATATCGCAGTTCTCTCCAATTTCTGATTCAGATCTCTAATCTGCAGATTCTAAGCTTTTATGCTTGGAGAAGGACTTACACTTATATTTATTAATATGTTAATTTTATATTTCAAAAGATACAAAAAGGCACCTGTATACGTTAAAAATGAACATATTTTCAGACTTAAAGACTATAATAATAATACAATTTTAATAAATCGATAATTTATCCTTTTATAAAATGCTACTTGAAGTTTTTAGGAGTATGTAATTAAGTGATTATTTTTGTAAGCAATTATATTGAAAAATAAAATGAAGAGACGTGGAGGTCATTGAACGTACGACTTATTATCAAATCGTTTTTTTAAACATGTTTTCAACATCCATGTTTTGTCCGCCTCCTTAGTGTAATGGTCATCTCACTCGGCTACCGTTCTGGAGGTCCCGGGTTCGATTCGCACAGGGGGGTCTAATGAATATAAGTGATTTTTTCACTCTATTATTTATTCAATATTACCCTGGACTGGTACCTGAAGCGGAGGCTGATGAACTTTCCTTCGTGTGTTAACGATCAAGATAACACTGCGTTTATATGATGCAGTGCCCTATGGACCATTAGGGTGCGGGTACGGGTTCGAATGAATGCATTTCAACATCCATATCATTTTTTTGGAAAATATGTATACATAATAAGTGTTTATCTATTCATGTGTGAGTTTAAAACGTCATCTTGAGGATTTTAGTGAAGTAATATACAAATATTTTTTCTGATTTGCGAAAGTCATTCTATTCAAATTATTAACACATTAAAAAATGAGTCAAAAGTATTAACTTTTTTTTAATACTCATTATTTTGATCCTTCAATTTACGTTAACATTTTTTTTTTTTTTAAAGTAAATATAAACTTCTTGATATTTAAAAGGTACCTAACATAAAAGTTATACGTTTTCCCTTTATCATAACACTCCTCATGTTCGCTTACAATATTTTAATTGTGTTCAAAAGTTTTACGAACATATACTGAATTTCCTAGGAATTTTTCAAAAATGTTTTACATCGAGCCCCTACCAGACTCACACCACGGCTCTTGTTATGTTCTCTATATACATCGTTTGATAAGTAAATTAAAGGTAGGTACTTTAAATTTTTTAAATTTTAATTTTACTTTAAATTTTTCTTTAAATTTTAATTAAAATTTAAAGTACCTTTAATTTATTTGTAATTTAAATTTTAATGTAAAGGATTTTTTGTGTCTGGTTTTAAACTGGCGACATTGTTTCCACAGACTGTCAATTTGACAGTTGACAATTGTTGGTAGTCAGTACGTTTTCCCATTTTACTATGAATAGACTGAATGACCATTATGTGCGTCGTGCGTTGGATGGGTCAAAAACAATATTCAGCTTGATCCTCTTTTTAACGCAAAATTTTATTCATCGATGAGGCACATTTTTAGTTAAATAGCTATGTCAATAAGCAGAACTGCCGAATTCAGAGTGGAGAAAACCTAGAAGCCTTTGTCGAGACGCCCTTACAACCATTGAAAGTCACTGTTTGGTGTGCTTTATGGGCAGATGGAATCATTGGCCCATAATTTTTTAAAGACGATGCCGGTAAAAATGTTACGGTAAATGGAGAGCGCTACAGAACCATGATTACTGACTTATTCGTACCTCATTTGAATGGCATTGATGTGACAGAGCTGTGGTTTCAATAATATGGCACAACATGCCACACGGCGGGTGCCACCATTTTGAATTTTGAATTTATATATTTCTTGAATGTTTTTCGCACATACTTTGTGGCACATTTTATAAACTTTATAAAATAAAGTAACTTTGTTTTAACCACTTTTTATTAGTACACTTCTTCTAACCGGTTTCAACAAGAACTTTGTCATCATCAGGGTTTATGAACTAATCCTAAAACATTGATATACTCATAATTAAGTTATAGATAATTACCCTTCCCTTACGATACCAAAAACTTCCACGCACTCCGTACACCAGATGAAAATGTGATTTAAAAACAGGAAAAAACTCCTACATGTTGCTTTTATTGAGAATTGCGTAGCGAATACAAAGTATTATAAGTGGTTAAATTAAAGTTGTTTTATTTTATAAAGTTTAAATTTATATAATTTAAGAAGAAACACTGTATTTTATATTTTAAGGACAGGTGCCGTGACGTAGTTGGGAAGACGACGTAGTTCGATTCCCGCCAATTGTAAATTTAATTCAAGAATGATTTTTTTCTATTGGTCAACAACTGATTATTATCCAACTTACTGACATACGTTGTCACTCATTATCCCATAACTTAATCCGCTCGACCACGAATTGAAATTTATAGAGTGCATTGCATTCAACCTATACAGCAATGAATTTATGAATTTACCCAAACTCGTAATACGTAGGAACACTGCTGACCATATTTTTCAGGATATTTTTTTAAATAATTACGTAGATTGCCTTTTTTAGAACATTTATCACTCATCAATTTTAGAGTCCCGGGAGACTTGAAACAAAAATGTATTTTAAATCCCTAAAATTCACACCAAATCCTACCAAAATTCATTTTTAAATAGAGCCTGTGATATTTGCAATGTAATGCTTAATGAAATAGACATCAATAATGTTTCTTTTAATACGTTTAAGAGAAATATTGCTGATGTCTTTTTGACTAGTTGATAAATAAAATTTCCTTTATTTGATAAAAATATGTAATGTAAGTTTATGATATAGTTATACTTTATGTCCATGACAGTTTATTTTTATTTTTATTTTTAGAATACTTAAGTGAAAACCTGTAATTGGAATGTCATTATTTTTTAATTATGTTATTTTTGTTGAATATTCTTTTGGTTTTCAATAAATAAATAAATCTACAAGGGTGGTGGAAAGTTTCATACAAATTTTTCAAGACGATACCTTTATCTCAAAAACTGAATAAGATGAATTCAAAAACAATTATACGCTTATAATATCTACCACAACCTTAATATTACTAATTTGAACTTTCTTCAATAAAATAAGTTTTTACCCTTACCGTGTTCTGCCGAGAAGGGTTCAATATTATCGAAGAAAATTACTGCGTTGAATACAAATTTTCATCTCGCGTTTTTACAAATTCATCTGAGAAAATCTTTATTAAAAATTCATAATTTTCCACGGCGGTGTTTGACAGGCAAATAATCCACAAACGTCAGTATTCTAATGGAAAATGAACCACATTGTATTTCAAAGAACAAAAAAGGCACTGTACAATACATGTGGCACAAAATCAATCACCCTATCGGAAGATGCTATGATTTTTACAAATTGCGGCGTACGTCAATCATAGTTCATATTTGTAAACTAGACCGCTGCAGTGCATAAACAAATTCGAGGAGGCGCAAAATTAATTATCCATTTTGATTTTAAATAAGTTTATTATGAATTAAAAAAATAAGTACTGGAAATCTTTATTAAGACCTTATTTTTTTCTGTTAAGAGGAAAAGATAGAAAAGATCATATCCGTCATATGGCTTCCGCCAGTGTTGATAAACATTTTGCCTGTTATATCAATATGTTTGCTGTTAAGTTCACATATCGCTCACTCCTTTCAACAACGGCATTTATCAAAATTCGACAGTTTTCAGTTGTGCATGTTTTTGGAATGCCCAGAAAATGAACTATATCCCAGCAAAACTGCCATATTTTAAACTTAATATTTACCCGCTACAGGGCAGAATGTGTTGTTTTTGCATTTTGAAGAAAAGGTATTGTTTAATTATTTTTTTCAATATACTAAATATTTTTCAAACGGAGAAAAAACCTTCAGGTTTCACCTAAAAAGATCTGTTGCACAGTAAAAAGTTCAATAAGTGGCTTGATATTTATTTTTAATACATTTTATTATATTCTTTAACTTTAACAACGATCTCCTGAAAAATCAAGTTTTTTTATTTATGACGTTGTTAAAAGGAGTGAGCGAAATGTCAAATATGATTGAAGTGCGACGCCATTTGTAAAAATTATGACTGATAATTATATTCCGATAGGTTGATTTATTTTGTACCACTCTGTATATTAAATAGTTACGAAAATATCTATCTTGTATTGTTTTAATGTTTTGGCATAACACAGAAAACAATATTCAGCTTTTGAAGCAGGTATGTGTTTTGTAAATAGGTAACTTCTTATGTGGGCGATAGAATAGAGCAACACTGCTAGGTGCAATCAAAAGCCAAGCGATTTTTTTCTATCAGATATCTTCTCTTTTCTCTGTCGTAACATTGTAACATTTAAATTATCCGACGATGAAAGAGGTTCGTTGACATTAATTAAGTTTTTAATTAAATTTAAAGTGAATTTCAATCAATTTAATTAGACATCATTGATAAAGTAAACTTAATTAGACATCATCAATTTTCAAAGCGGACTTTGAAGGTTTAGGAAGAAACATCACAGATTTGTCAAAATTTTCACATTTATGTAATGTGTTATACATATTGCAATAATGAAATATGTAATTATATATAATGTGCAATATGTAATTATTTGACTATCTTTTTTTTTAAAGCGAAGGTTACTGCGTAATCCGTTTGTACATACGTCAACAATATTCTTCCTCTTTTTTCATTGACACGGTGTAAGCTTGATGGTTAATGTAATGTGATCAGTTCCGTGCTCCGAATTCTCAAATATGATAAAAAATACAACATCATTAATATTAATAATAATAAAACCCTTATCCGCACCCCAATGGTGCATAGGGCACTGCGTCATATAAACGCAGTGTTATCTTGATCGTTTACACATTAAGGAAAGGTGATCAGCCCTCCGCTTCAAGTACCAGTCCAGGGTAATATTGAATAAATATTACAGTGAAAAAATCACTCATATTTATTCTTACCCCCCCGGGAATCGAACCCGGGTCCTCCAGAACGGTAGCCGAGCGTGCTGACCATTACACTACGGAGGCGGACAAATATTCTCAGATATCATAAAAACATTACATCATTAGGAAATCTTAAATATTACATCTTCATATGGGAAAGGAAACGGAGAATAAAAATAATAAATGATGAAACTGAGATTGGCAGTAGCGGCTAGGGCACTCGAGGTTGCGAACTTATGTGACCAATATTTCCATTTTTTTTTTGAAATCTCAATATAGATGAAGAAGAATATGGATGTGGGAGCACTTACAGTACCTTCGACCTATCATGGGGTAATTTAAGGCGTGGAGCAAAATTCAGAATGTTGATCGAAAATTTGGACATACTCGAAATATTTTGAAAATGTACTTTTTAACCATCCTTTTTTCGCTCATCTATAAAAAAATACGCACTTAAATTTTTCCCCTAAAATCTGATAGTACTACATATTTAATATTTTGCTAAATTATATAATTTTTAGTAGAAATTAGTCTACAGTTAGAAGTTATTTGCTTTGAGACCGGTCGTCAGTATAATTAAGTTTACATTATTTGAGATATGCTTTTAAACAAAGTTTTTAAAACAATTGTTTTTCAATTACATGTATGATTAAAAACAAAATTAAGTTTTGTCATATTTTATTTAAGCGTTTCGATATTAATCTAGACAGCATTCTTGATCTTATTTCGAATATTGAAAAAGTTTTCATCGCCAATATCCAAGTGTCCTGTGAACTTTCACAGTGAGCTTTAAGCACAAATTTTATGAAAAGCACATACTTTAGCGCCCTCTGCGAAACAAATAAAAGTCATTAATATAACACTAAAGATTTGTTTCAAAACAATAACGTGTGACGTTTGCTTTCATTCACATTCGTTTGTTTTTCTTTGGTAGAAATTCGAGTTATGGACAAAAATTTTGTCTACGTACAGACAGCTACTTTGGAAACTAATATGTTTAAGTATCTCTGTTTAACACGCATTTGCACCCAATATCACATAGGGTACTGCATCGATATAAGCAGTATTTTTCTTAGGAGTCATTTTGTGGTAATATTTATCCATTTTAATAAAAGTTTTACTTAGTAAATACCTCTTAATAGTGGTATTTGCCAAGTAAAACATAAACAACAAAAAATATTATTTTTAGATTTGGCGTTTACTTTGTAAAACTCTTCAATATTAAATATTAAAATCAAACACTGATTTTTAGAATCTACTTAATTATATTCTTTGTCAAAACACATAAATATTTAAATTGTGACAATTGTTTAGCGATTGCCATTACAAGGTGAACAATTGTAAAAAAAAATTAACGTGTTTTTAACAATAAAATACATTTTTGTAGACTCTAAGAAGCAGTGTTTGATTTTAACATTTAATATGTAAAATAAAAATGTTAATCGTTAATCGTTAAATATATGAAGGAAAGTTGATCAGCTCTTTTCTTTATGTATCAGACAGAGGCGACCAGCGACTGAAATAGTCAGCAGTGCATTTTAGCAGTTCATAAAATAGTAGAACATAAAATAGGTCTATTTCAAGATGGATGTCAAGTTATTTTTTGACATCTCATCAAAGATGAAGACGAATATGGAAGTCTGGGCATTTACGAGGCTGACGACATCTCACCAATAGATGTCTCTAGTGAAGTTCTAGTGATTCAAGAACAAGGTTTCTAAATTGGTTCATATATATAGAACTTCCAAGTATTTGAGTAGTGTGGTTGTCAATTATGGGTAGAATTGGTGAATGTTACACTTGTGTAAAGTGATCACTTAAACCAGCCTATGACGGTCGTCAGCCC
>NW_028281054.1:0-60000 GCF_059751285.1 Brachycentrus maculatus | reverse complement strand
CAGGTCGGGATTTGGAATAATCGGCGGGTTTGTATGAGGATATATATACATATATATATTTATATATATATATATATATATATATATATATATATATATATATATATATATATATATATATATATATATATATATATATATATATATATATATATATATATATATATATTTATATATATATATATACATATATAAATATATGTATAAATATATATATATATATATATATATATATATATATATATATATATATATATATATATATATATATATATATATATATATATATATATATATATATATATATATATATATCATTAAATATGTTTAATAGGATTAACCTGGTTTTTTCTAAAATTTATGATTGAAAAGTATATGTTTTCATACCACTATAAATATCAAATAATAAATAATTTTTTTGTAAGAAATGAATTTGTCTATTAAAACGTTTCTTTTCTACGGTCAAAAAGATCGAGAAAGAAATTTGGGAGCGAGAAAATGCCGGAAACAGTGAACAATGCGCTGAAATCAGTGTTCAAATCACCAAACAAAAGCTCATTATCGGAAACATAACGAGCGATGCGCACTTTATAGCGCAGTTATATGATATAATTGGTATTTAGGCAAAGCTCGCAAATAGCTTTACAGACAAGTCCTCAGAGCTTTCTATTTAGAGTAAAATAATGGTATATTGCCAATCTCGAAAAACATTTCAATTTTATCGTTATATACTACCTGTCTGTAAATCTCTTTGCGTTCTTTTTTGTGTCTCTGCATTTCAGCGTAAGTGTTCAATTATGGAAATCTATAAATTTCACAAATACACATCTGAAGTCAACACCCGTAGCCAAATTTTGTTATCTATGAAAATTAAAACTTATGTACGAAAACAAATAAATATTCATATTTTTACATTCAAATCATCATTACATAACTGCATAAAACGATCAATTAACACGTTCTGTACGAACACGGCTCCCGTGTCCATACAAATATTATGGCCACGCGTTGACGGGAGTCGTGTTGAATAAAAAAATGGGGTTAAATAAAAAAACGGAACCCACTTTTTATAGTGTTTAAATGTAAGAAAAAAATAATTTTTAACTAAGTTATGGGTTTTCAAAAAAATTTCGAATTAAAATTCCTCCGAATGACAATTTTATAAGCAGTGAACGTGTTAAGCATCACCGTCAGCCAAAATTATACATCTATCAAAATTACAACAAACAAATTAAAGAAATCCAACAACAGTGGATATGTTGTACATCTTTCTAAAATTCAATATGGGATGTTCGATAATGGGCAAAAAGGTTAATGTTAAAAGGATGTATAAAGTGAGCACTTAAACCGGCCAAATACCTGGTCGAAAGCCCTGAAATACTTGCATCTTCTTACGTATAAAAAAGATAGATGCTTCGACACAAGTAATCGACATGAATAAATTGTGATATTTTAATAATATTTTTTTTTAAACTGCATTGCTTCTTCAAAATAAATATGAAAACTGAGTGACACTAGTCATAATATGAGCTGTTGAACTTAGACAAATACCAAACAAATATTGTTTTGTGGATGTATAATATAAACGGTTAATTGCGGAGAAAATCTGTAACTGAGATAAACGTTATCTTAATGTTATCAACTGGAAAGTTTTTTAGGTTGGTTTTTATTTTAGAGAGGGGAAGTTTAATCCATCAGTTACAAGGAAATGAGAAGAGTAGTATTTTTATTATCACGTTAAATAATAACAAAGATTTGGACATTGTCAAAAATATTGTGGATATAAAAATGAAATAAAAACTTATACAATATCATTTTTGAGTTTATTCACGTAAACAAGTCTAGTTTCTTTCAACTTTCTCAACTTTTTTGTAATTTGTCTTTGAGTTTTATTATTTACTGATTTGGCATTAACTTTGTGGAATTTATATTGATTATCATAAATTGAAAAAATTGATAAATTGATTATCATAAAACTTGTATTAGACCTGTTTATTAAGTTTTATTTCATTTTATCATTATTATTAATATTTTAAGTATTTATTTTGTGCACAACACTTTGAGTGTGTCCAAATGCTTGTTCACAAAATCTGGATTATCTCCAATTACAGGAGTTATTTTCATATTAATTTTTGACATTTTCGTATTTTTTTACTCATCAAAGATGAAGAAGAATATGGAAGTCTGGGCATTTACGGGGCTGAATTAGAATTGATGAATGTTACACGTGTGTAAAGTGATCACTTAAACCAGCCTATGACGGTCGTCAGCCCCGTAAATGCCCAGACTTCCATATTCTTCTTCATCTTTGATGAGATGTCAAAAAATAATATTTATTTTGTGGTTATTCATTTTCACATTTATAATTTTTTTGACAAAAATATTAGTAACATTAGTATATTATCACCGAGATTTTTTGTCAACCCGTTTTAAGATGTACCCGTCTCTTCGTCGGACAATCAATACAACATTATGCGCACAATACTACACGTCACTACCATACCACTTTTCACACGCTTGAGTTTCAATTCATTTTTACTTATTTGTTTTATTTTTTATTGTTTTTGTCGATTAAAACATCCAAAATATTCAAAACTAGTCGAGTAAAATTAATAAAACACAATTAATAGTCTACTACAAGTGTTTAATTTTTATTACTGTCATTTTTCATTATTTCGAAACGAGAGTAATGCAATATATATAGTTTTTTGTTTTTTTAAAAAAAAATTATTTGTATATATTTATTTAAATCACAATTTATACATATTTAGAACTTTTTTTGCAGAGACCCACCAAGCCACCTTGTGTGTCTTGTCGGTGGAGTTCTTTTTTAATACATTTTTTATTGTTTTTAACGATTTTAACCTAATATAATTGAATTGCAATATACAGTATGTGTGAATGACAGCAATCAAAGTGCTTCAAACGAACAAATACTATACCGTCTACCTTGCTTATACAGTGATATCCCGACGATCTAATTCCGCTGTCTCGCCTAAATGAATTCAAAGTTTTGTAAAAAGTTTCGCCTGCTGAAAATCTTATGGAAAGTTTATTCTCACAAAAGAAATGTTACAAAGACAAAGTGTCGCTTCCACTTAAAGTGTGATGCTGGAATATTTAATTAGTTCATGTTTCAATGTGATTTTAAGATTTACTAGAGTATATAAATGAAAATTGGTTTTTATATGCGATGTGATATAGTATATTACCACATCTGTAACTGCTACTTTTTTGCTTCCCGATTGGGATGGTATTTGTCAACTTGTCTCAGTTTGTAATTCTTTCAAGCTTTAGTTTTTTATAACAAATTGTCAAATATTTTAATAAGGAGCTGGAAATACTTAAAACGCAACCAAATTTGTTAACGTATTGGCATGATAAAATTCAAGTGATGTGCTCAATATATGTAGAATTATATTAACCTATAATAATTATTTTTACATTTTTAGTTTGATATTTGTATGAATGAAAAAAGAAATATTTGATTTTAAAAATAAAACACTAGTTTAAATTCATTTTTGAGTTTATTAATGAAAACACGACAGATTTTCTCATCAAGAGGTGAAAATACAGACAGTTTGTATAATAAAACTAGTCGAAAGTCGCATTCACATTAATATACTCTAAATAGTGAATAATTTATATTAATGCTAGATAATTAACACACTAAACGTGGTCTTAAACATTTTTTTATTGAATGTTTTACAAAATTAATGCCAAATTGATCACCAAAAATAAAAAAAAATTATATATTTTAACTGTTTCGTAAATTTTAATCATAAACATGTTGCTCATTCCTTTCAACAACGTCATTTATAAAAAAAAATCGTCACTTTTCAGTTATGCATGTTTTCGGAATGCCCAGAAATTTTCCATATGTATAAATGGAGAAAAAACATTCAGGTTTTACCTAAAAAGATCTGTTGCACAGTAAAAAGTTCAATAAGTAGCTTAATATTTATTTTTAATACATTTTATTATATTTTTAAACTTTAAAAACGATCTCCTGAAAAATTAAATTTTTTGATATATGACGCTGTTGAAAGGAGTGAGCGATGTATAAAACAAAATAAAACATGGCAAATCGATTATTTTCTCTTATGAACTAGAAATTTCGATGCAAAAGGGCGGCAAAATTTTGTTTTATCGACAAATCATTCAATTCCATTAAATATTAGCAATAAAATAACTTTCAAACGGATTACAATAATGGGACCATTTTCGGACTTTCTTCGTGATATTCAACCTACCCACTGAGGTCCAACTACTGAAAAGGTCGTGAAATACTACCTCTTTTTGTGGCCGCACGATCATTGGTCGGGGACAATTGTAAATCACGTTCGTCCAAAATTCAGACGTTAAAATTTATCGGCTGAAATGGTCAATGGATTGTTACATAATGACCCGAAAATTCTTTGAAATCGGAATCAGTCAGAAATCTTTCATGAATTTTTCCATTCGGCTATTTTTCGTCGTAAAAATTCCTCCTTGAAATTCATAAGGCTATCGAAGTATAAATCAATCAGTTTGGCGTTTAGTGCATATAAAATACTATATTTATAACTGATTGAATTTTTATGAAAACTGAAATACGAAAAGCGATGTAGTTTTTTAGTACAGTTTAAAATTGCTGACGATTGTTTCATAAAAATGGAAAATTTTATATTATTTATTGTTTTAGCATTCACTTTGAAGTAAGATATAATTTAATCGTTAATAAAACGCTTATTTTTTGACCACTTGAATATTAAATTGTTACGACTAGTTTTTAAAAAAAATCCAAAAAAAAATCACGTAAAGAAAGAAAAGAAAAAAACCTCCAAAATACGTTTATTAAAAATTGAGGATAACTGGGCATGACCAAATATTTCAAATACTCGAATGTGGCCAGGTTGGAATAATCGGCGGATATATATGAGGAGATGCATGAATGTAAAAATAAAAAACATTGTTTGCAAAGACAGTTGTGTTGGCGATCATTCTCTCTGCCTACCCCTGTGGGGAAGCGGAGTGATGATTAGTTAGTTTTTTTTAACATATCTTGCCCTGTCACCTTAAAATTATACATTATTTTAATTTTCCAAGTATAAAACAATGTCGTTTCCATAAATCTACAGAAATCAGATTCTACAAATCATGTATTATATTTTCTCTTTTTTTTATATTTTCTCATTTGTTTATTTTAAATATACTTCTTACCTTATGTTTTTCTCATTTATTTCTTTTAAATATGCTTCTTATGTCTATTTACTAAACCTGTTTATTTTTTTTATATTCTGCCATGTTTTGGTTATTTTTTCAAAATCTTTTTTTTTTTTTACTTTATTCTTTGTGTTTCAGTCTTGTTGACCTTAATCCCATGTCCCAAAATGATAAATAGAAATTACTCATCGGGATTATTAAATATTATTATTATATGTGTAATATGTTTTTTTTCAATTACAAGTTGAATAGAAATTTCTAAACGAACGCGTAAATTCAAGAAAATTCTTAATCTTCTTCCACTTCTTCTTTTTGTAGGCCTTGTGGCATATTTTTAAGATGGGATTAGCGATGTCGATTCTCAGCTGTCAATCCATCTCTTTGGTGGTCTGCCCGGAAGTTATCTACCTTGGGGTTAGCCGTCCAGTGCAATGTGGGAGAGTCTGGATAGTTCCATTCTCCTCACATGCCCATACCGTTGTCTTCTTCGTCACCTTCCCCACCTAACGACATCTTCGATCTCTCATATCTCTCTTATCCTGGTGTTCCTTGCTCTATCTCGTAGACTCTTGCCAGATATGCTCCTAAGAGTCTTCATTTCAGATACTCTTGGCGCGTTTTTTGTTACAAGAGTATTCAATGAAGAATTATAATGATGAACATCAAGGCACTATTCACGTGTTGCTTTATTTTGTTATCTTGTATTTGCATTATAATATGGACCCGAAAAAAGATAAGATAAAATAAGGTGTTACCGCAGCAGATAACTATTCTAAAATATGTAAATAGGAGTATTCTTGATGTTTCATATTTCAGAAAATAGTACTAAATTTGAAATGGATCTGTTTGCAAAAAGGGGGCAAAACCTATACACAACTTATTTTATCCTTAAAATTAGTGAACTGGTTACTTTCTGCATAACGCCAGCCAGTGCCGGGTTGTGGTGGCGTGAATGTTATGGAATATTTACGAACCCAGTCTAAAATATCTTGATTCTTATTTTTAATAATGGGCCACTTAGTCCTACTAAAATAGTATGAACCTAATTATTTAAAAAATACATATTTACCGGCAATTTCTTTAACAATATTAATAAAAATATGTACAATAACAATAAATAATACGCTAATAAAAATCATCTGTGAATGAAAAACAACGTTTAAATTTATCCATTATAACATAGAGAAGAAATGCTGAGAAAGGACAGTACAAGTATTGGTGTATATAGTGAAGAAAAAAAAAATCTTTTAAAATGGACTATTCTGATACCTTAAATTTCGTAACTTGTGAAATGTCCTTTCGTAAATAACTTTAAATTTCCATTTTTAGAACTTGTTAAAAAAACATTTTACTTCGTAAAAAAAAAGTCCATAGGTCAGCACGCTCGGCTACCGTTCTGGAGGTCCTGGGTTCGATTCCCAGGGAGGGATCAAATAAATATAGGTGATTTTTTCACTCAAATATTTATACAATATTACCCTGGACTGGTACCTGAAGTGGAGGGCTGATCACCTTTCCTTCATGTGTTAACGATCAATATAACACTGCGTTTATATGACGCAGTTCCCTATGCACCATTGGGGTACGGGTAAGGGTTTTTTAAAAAAAAAAAAAAAAAGTATACTCCAGGTTGGCACAAAATTAATCACTCTATCGGAAGATGTTCTAATTTTTGCAAATGGCGGCGTACGACAATCATATTAGAAATTTATGAACTAGATAGTTGCAATATATTGTATAAACAAATTGAAAAAATGGGCACAAATGTGTATCAACACTGGCGGCAGCCACTTGACGGATATCATTATTTTACTTAACATAAAAATTAATTAAATGAAGATTTCCATTGCTTGTAATAAATGTTCTTTATTTGGGCAAAATAAATAAAATTTTAAGGCCGTACGAAGCCATTTGCAAAAATTATAACGTCTTTCGATAGGGTGATTGATTTTGCGCCATCTGTATAAAACTATACCATGGCAATTTTACCTTTTATTTTTTAAGTTAATATACGCTATTATATCGGTGGTGTAAAGGCAAAGGGGTATATCTGTCTCAGACCAAATTTTACAGGAGAGCAAAAACAAACTTGTGAAATTAAATAACTCATTTGTTTTATGTAGTTTTATATGTACATATCTTAAAAAACTAAATAAGTATTGCAACTACAGCTTTCTTCTTTTGCCAGATTATGGAATATACTATTTTAGATGTTTTGTGGAACAACCTTAGCCTTTCCGGGAGCACAAAAATTGACTTCCGATTTTCTCTGGGGAGTGGGTTCTTTTACCATGAAAAAAATTTTTTTTTTCATTAAATCGATAAATTATGAAGATAGAAATTATATTAAAATATTTTTTTTAGAAAAACGACTATTCGAAATATTTTTCAACTATGACAAAATTACACACAAATATCCACAGATGTCATTGCTATACAACTGACAGGCGGACTTCGACGTTCATTAACGTCGATACTCCTTTAAGGAAAATTTGCACTGACGTTCATTTATGTCCATACTCCCAGACAGGTTAAAAAATGAGAAATTTGACTGATATTATATTTGACCTTTACACTACCGATATATGGTATTACTCACACCACGCTCAAAGATTAATACTTCGTACTTCAACCTTAGGTTGCCACGTCATATTAATATTTGGTGGGAATCGATAAAGAAACGAACAATTTATCTAACGAATTTAATGATTGATTTATTATTCCCGTGGGAATGTCGGGAGAACCCAACTTTCCTCCACATTCCTCGATTGACCGATTTCCCTTTCATTAATTTTCCCGGCACAGAGCACACATCCCCCTCCCGTCAAATGCTGAAAACTAACTAACAACATTATTTACCATTTCCCATTTGATTAGGTTCAACCCTGCGGATAAGGCTTATGCGAAATGAACTTTTAAATCAATTAAAAGATGCCGCTAACTTTACTAGGACGGTTGTAAGCTGTAGAAAAATATCGATCCGGGTTTTCTTCAATCTGTGACGTAATTCAAAGAACATTCGTAAATTCCTGACAACTGTTTATTAAAATAAAACATGTGCAATTTTTGTACACGACAAAACTAAGTTTTCGTAATTTCATTTAATCTTTCAACCATTGGAAATATATTATACATTGATTTGGCATGAACTTTGTGGAATAACTTAATTATTTCTTAAACTTTATAAAATTAAACAAATTGGTTTTAACCACTTTTTGCATTATTAGTACCCTTAAACCTACCGGTTTCGACAAGAACCTTGACATCAGCAGGGTTTATTAAATTTTAAAACATTAAAATACTTATATTAAATTACATACCTAGTAAAAAATCCCAAATTTTATTTTTACTGCGCATTGCTTATTTTTTATTTATAATAATAAAAAAGTGGTTAAAACAAAGTTGTTTAATTTTATAAAGTTTATAAAATGTGTCACAAAGTATCTGCGGAAAACATTCAAGAAATAATTCTTTCTTCTTCAAACCCACACCCCATGGTGCATAAGGCACTGCATCATATAAATGCAGTGTTATCTTGATCGTTAACATATGAAGGAAAGGTGATCAGCCTTTCACTTCAGGTACCAGTCCAGGGTAATATTGCTTTAAATTTATAAATAAAACACTTGTATAAGACCATTATTTTTATTTAATTACTGATAATTTAGTTATGATAACTATATAGGAAACCTTTACTATTTATTAGGCCAGCTCATGACTCACCAAAAAATTAAAATATGATCTCCGTAAAAGTGCCTTCGTTTTCGAGATATTTCCACTTTTATGAATTTTCCGAAAATCTACCCCCTCAGGTATTTGAGTGCCACTTCTTCGAATCTTCATTTCTCAGGATTCTTATTTATGTTTCACAATAAAACACAAAAATGATTTAATTTAATATAAATTATTTTTACTTTACTAAACCAAAGCAAAGTTTTACATCAGAATTCCTAAAAAAATAAATAATAGAAAAAAAAAATTGACATCTCACCAAAGATGAAGAAGAATATAGAAGTCTGGGCATTTACGGGGCTGACGATAATATAATATCTGTAATTGGAGATAATCCAGATTTTATGAACACGTATTTGGACACACTCAAAATTATGTAAATTATAAAATCAGCTCATTTTGCATTAAAAAGGTACATATATATCGTAGTCGTACAGGAGAAAGTGACCAACTGACAAAAGGTAAAATGTTTAGGAAGGCCATTAAAGTCACTTTTGCTTAGCAACAAAATAAATATCAGTGCAGTTAGTCATTTTTACCAGGTCAATATATTATACTTCCAAGTTTAAAATCCTTTGGGATGTTTTCAGGGCAATAGTAAGCTAGTAATATATCAAATAGTCAATGATCACGTTTTTGTAAAAACATGCACTTGGTCACTTTCTCTTGTAGGACTACAATATTTATGTACATACGTTTTTGACAGACAAAATGGAGTTGAAAAAAAGTTTACTGCAATAGTTTGTATAGTATACACAACAATGCGGCTGTCCAAACTTAAAACACAGTAAGGGACATTTTTTGTAGTACGTTTTTTTTGCTTTTTTGGACTAAGTAGATTCTACTTATCCGAAATTGCAACAAAAAAACTTCTTCAAAAAAATGTCCCTTACTGTGTTTTAAGTTTGGACAGCCGAATACCTTTTGCAACGCTATGGGTAGGATCAAAAAATTAAAAAATAAAACATCGTAAATGGGAGTATTTTACCGTCGAAACTAGTCGTATCTCATTAGCATTCTGCGAGTTTATTTACCCCTAGTAAAATCTTTCAAGTAGCAAAATGCACGAAAAGTTGTTTTGTTGTTTTATTTCTAAATAAACAATGCTTAATTAAATTTAATGCAATGCAAATAAAACAAAAGCACTTCCTACGAAAATGCAGCGCAGTGTTGACATTAACACTAATTGCGTTAGGAAACCAACGAACGCTGTCTTTTTAAGCAGTAATTAGCCCCCGTTATAATACCCCTTCCGTTTCCCGCTCTTTATCTACAACCCTAATAATTATAAAATTAATCTTGGCTGAAAACCCTGAAGTCTCTTTATTTTACTTTTTAAGTTTTGCCTTTATTTTTTACATACTATTTTCTTTAATTCTAATAACGTAATTACATAAAAAAAAGTATAATAAAGAGCAGAGGCATCAAACTCAAAAGGCACCAAGGGCCGCATAAGGTATTTTGTGTATCCTGGCGGGCCGCATCAAAAAACTCAAAAATCTCATTTTCATTTTTATCTTGCCTTAAGTGAATAATTTAGTATCAAAGATAGTCACATGAGGTACAGTAGATTTTACTTTATGATTTTGTAAGAGAATATCATATGTTCCCGTACAAAAAAATTATTTCAATAAACAATTAAAATAAATGAAAAATATATCCGCGGGCCGCAAAAAAAATACCCGCGGGCCGCGAGTTTGACATGCCTGATAAAGAGCATAGATTTTACCACAAAGTGACTGCCGAATTAATCAATGAAATTTTTTACATATCCCTAGTTCAGATACACTTTACTAATATCTTCGTTCTTATGATATTTGTATGTACATAAAAGCAGCAGAAAGGTGAAAAATTGACGCTTTCAAAATGTGGTGTTGGAGGCGCATACTCCGAATTCCATGGACAGCTAGACGCACCAACGAGTCCATTCATCAGGAGTTACACTTGGATGGCTTGACTCTGTCCAATGTCTGTACACGACGGATTCCTTAGTTCATTGGACACGTTGCACTTAGCAACTGGTTGTGATCGGAAGAGAGGGAGAGGAATACCGATCAAGTTAAGGCAGCAGCAGGCACCTCGGTGGTTGGAGCGCTACGTGCAGCGCAGTCAAGGGATAACTGGAGAAGAGTCATTGCTTCCACAAGGGTCACAACCCTCAGTAATGAGGAACAAGGCGGAGAAGAACGTACATAATACATCATAGATCACGGCTTCCTTGGTTTTTTGCGTACTACAAAAATCTGCATGAATCTTTAATAATATGAAACAATATTTAAAAAATATATTAATAAGTATTTAATTTTAAATCGAACCCTGGATGATCACGACCCTCAGTCATAAGGATGCAAAGAAAACCAATGCATTAAAATAGTAAGTCTAAATTTTCGGATTCAACATCTTCAAGAGCAGACAAAAGGCAAACAGATAAACGTTCGAAAGTCCTTTTCTCTTCAGTTCTCGCTTACTGACCACTTTATTCCATCTTTACTCAGAAATTTCCTTTTAACATCCTATTTACCCGCAAATCCAAAGAACAAACCCATTACAATAGGAATATAATATAAGTTAGATCAGTGAAACAAGCCACGAGGTAAATATTAAAACTGCATCTGAGGGGAAAAAATTCAAATATTTGATTAAACTGCATTAATATCTTACCTTACTAACATTCGAGAGAAAACTTAAAAGGCATTAAATATTTTTCATATAATTTTACTAGGTAAAAGTAGCTTTTTTCATATGTTTAGGCTTGACACTTGTTTCGATGCATTCCGCATCATTTTCAAACACCGTATGTAAAGCTGAGTCTAAATTTTAGTGTTGTGTCCTTGGGACGTTGAAGGGTAAAGAGAGGGTGGGAGCTGCTTCTTATATTTATTTATTTATTATTATCTATATTTTACCAGTGGGAACATGGGAAAAAATGGGGAGGTTTTAGTCATTTTTCATATTGTTAATTATGAGGTTTTTTTTAAATGTGAATAACAAGGTGAAACAATTGCCAAAAAAAAACATTTTCATGTGTTTTTATAATAAAATACAATTTAGTAGACTCTAAAAATCAGTGAAAATTTTAATATTTAATATGTAAATTTATTATTTTTGATTTTTTATGAATTTCTGTTGTTCCAAAATGTTTTAGGATTTCTAAGTTATTGTTATTAAATGTGTTTTTATTTTTTTTATTCATTTAATATATTTACATTTTTGTTTATAACATAATACATTTGAATCATTTATACATACGGAGAACTTTTATATTTCGATTCGCTGTGCCTCTCCATAAAAGAGACTATGCTCTTGTGCTTGGAGAGGGACTTACACTTATCAATTACAATATCTATTAAATGATTCCCCTCTTCATTCTTCAACGTCTTCAGCTTCATATATGATATTTGAAAATGATACGAAATGCATCGAAACACGTATCACAATACATTTTTAAAAATATGGATGTATACCAAGTAAAATTAAATTAAAATGGAAACATATTACCACAAAATTACGAAAGTATCAAATATTATATTTACAACATTTTGAGTGCCTCCAAATACTTGTTCATTAACCTGGATTATCTTCAACTATAGGAGTATTTTTCTTATTATTTTTCATCTCAAAAAAATATATATAAAAAATTAAAAATATTGTATTATCAGCAACTTGGCAAATTTTAAATATTAAGTGAAATTTTATTAAAAAGATCAAACGATTTCTGTATTTTTCAATCTGTTGGTTCCACAAATCCAATGTCAAACGTGTCAGGCGCTTTACATTATAATACAATCCACTTTCATCGCACAATAGTAGTATCGAGTTACTATGCCCTGTGTTGACCAATAGAATATTACCCAAATATTGTATGTACGAGGGTAGTTTTCAATATTCGCGAAATGACAAGGACTCAGTTTTTAAATTGTATTCATACTTTATTTAATAAGGCTCAAAAAATATTTATATTATATAAAAACAAAAAAATATATAATTTAACAAAATATAAATGTAATGTTATGTGAAAATATATAAAATAAAAATAAAACTCCTATCCGCACCCCAATGATGCATACGGCACTGCGTCATATAAACGCAGTGTTATCTTGATCGTTTACACATGAAAGAAAGGTGATCAGCCCTCCGCTTCAGGTACCAGTCCAGGGTAATAATATTGAATAAATATTACAGTGAAAAAATTACTTATATTTATTTTACCCTCCTTGGGAATCGAACCCCGGACCTCCAGAACGGTAGTCGAGCTTGCTGACCATTACACCACGGAGGCGGACAAATCGCTCACTCCTTTCAACAACGTCATAAATCAAAAAACTTGATTTTTCAGTAGAACGATTATTAGAAGTTTAAAAATATAATACAATGTGTTAAAAATAAATATCAAGCCACTTATTGAACTTTTTACTGTGCAGCAGATCTTTTTAGGTAAAACCTAAACGTTTTTTCTCCACTTGAAAAATATTTAGTATACGTCAAAAATACTCAAACAATACCTTTTCTTCAAAATGCAAAAACAACACTTTCTGCCCTGTAGCGGGTAAATATTAAGTTAAAAATATGCCACTTTTGCTGGGATATAGTACATTTTTTGGGCATTCCGAAAACATGCACAACTAAAAATTGACGTTTTTTGGTTTATGACGTTCTTGAAAGGAGTGAGCGAAATGTGAAATTGTGAAAATATAATATGGAGAAACCCTAATTTATGTAAGTGAAGCATGAAGTTGTCAAAAGAAAAATGAAAGTAGACTGATCGAAATGCGGTCTCACAAGTGAATATGCGGCAAAACGATGCATGATATTCGAAAAGTTAAATTAAGAAAAAATGCAAGACTGAAAAAAGAGTTACAAATAAAATTTAAAAATGTGTGTTTCACTTTCAAGTATTTGAAATACTTGATCATGAAATATTTTCCTCGGTCTATTCTACTCCTTTTTCCGATTTCATTTGCATAAATTTGTTATGCTCTTCTTTCCTTATTCATTCATTCCACATATCCAAACCATCTCAACACACTTTTTATAATTTTATAGATAATGCTTTTCTCAGATTTGCATTTTTTCCTTATTTCACCATTTGAACATCTATCATATATCATTTTTGCTGCTCATTCGTCTGATGGATGATCGCATTGACTAAATTAAGTTAAGACCACCGACAAGACACACAAGGTGGCTTGGTGGGTCTCTGCAAAAAAAAAAAATAATAAAAAAGTCTCTTCCTCCATTATTTTGCCAAAACGCCAAGCTTCACCTCCGTCCATTAGGGTTGGAACCAGGACTCTGTTGTGTACTGTGGGTTTAGGCGTATTTAAATAATACATAAATATATTCAAAGATGTAATAGATGCATTTGATGTCCGAGATTTTAATGAAAAAAAAATACCGTATTTTCTCATATCGCAACTCATTCCACGAACTTAAAAACCACCCGTGTACATAGACATTTCCAGACTCACATACTTGATCATATTGTGACACGTGAAAACATGTCTACGGTTTAATAAAATGACTCAAATCAAATCAACTTGGAAAATGTATTACCTATATTGAAAACACACGTAAACTGGTTTGTCCTGGTTTGACGAAACTCTTCCCGCGTCTATTAATTCATACTACACAAGCGATTTTTTCGCTGAAGTATATTTTTTCTTCTGATATCAGGTCCCTTGGCGTCGACTATCACTTGAGAATAATTGCCCTTGTCCTGAGCGGCTCTCAACAGCGCCTCGACGGTCCTGATCCCCGTCCAATCTCGTATATTCCGGAGCCAAGAGATATGCCTTCTGCCCACACCTCGTCGACCCTCTATTTTGCCTTTTACGATTAGGTACAATAGCTCGTACTTCTCTCCTCTTAGCACATGCCCCAGATAGGATACCTTCCGGACCTTGATATCAGTCAGCAACTGTCTCCCTGCTCTTGCTCTTTGGAGCACATTTTCTATGCTGACCATATCGGCCCATGGAATGCGCAGTATTCTACAATGTAGCCACATTTTAAATGTCTCCATTCGGTTCATAGTGCGGTTCATATTACTTTTAGGGTCCATGATTCAACTCCGTAAAGAAGTACTGACCACAAATGCAGACATAGCACTTAACAACATTTTGAGTGTGTCCAAATACTTGTTCACAAAATCTGGATTATCTCCAATTACAGGTGTTATTTTTATATTATTTTTTGACATCTCATCAAAGATGAAGAAGAATATGGAAATCTGGGCATTTACGGGGCAAAAACATTTACATTTGTTGTGAATAAATTATCTGGTCAAATTACAATCTTAAATAATAAAAATGAAAACGATATTTTCCGGCGTGTCTCATGTGTGTTATTTTAATCCAGGATTCGGATCTCACATACTAATAAAAGAGTTTCTGCTCAATAAAAAGCTTCCTTTCATCTCACCAATAGAAGTCTCTAGTGAAGTTCTAGTGATTCAAGAACAATGTTTCAAAATTGGTTCATATATATAGAACTTCCAAGAATTTGAGTAGATTGTGTCAATAATGGGTAGAATTGGTGAATATTACACGTGTGTAAAGTGATCACTTAAACCAGCCTATGACGGTCGTCAGCCCCGTAAATACCCAGACTTCCATATTCTTCTTAATCTTTGATGAGCGTCAAAAAATAATATAGCACTCAACCATTTTCTATCAAAGCTTTAGATTGATACTGAATATATTTCATTTTTGTCGTTGCAGAATATATTTTTCATGTAGTGAAAAAATTCAGTGCATCATTTACGCTGTTTCCCGAATTTACTCTCCTTCCTTTATTTGTCATAAGTTTTTTCCATTCTTAGAAAACGTTATTCTCAAATTCCTGGAAGAATCAGAAAAACCCATTAAAACCCGAATATGTTCTTCCGACAGTGGACTCAGACCTTTCCTGCCCACTAAAACCCCGGAGACATTACTATACATAATTAACATCGGTAATAAAAATAATTAAGTAAGTAGGTACAATGTTGTATTTGGCTGGAAATAAGACTAATTTATTTGCCTCGAAAGCCTGAAATACGATTAGGTTGTCAACCCTGAATGAAGCACAGTAAACCCTCCTATAACGTTGAGATAAAAACCGCGTTATTAGAAGGAACATACAACAAAGGGAGTTGATGTTTTCAATTTGTATTTAAATTTTCTCCTTCGCGGTGTAATGGTTAGCGTGTTTAGCAACCGTGCTGGAGGGTTCGATTCCCACTGAGGGGAAAAATAAATAATTGTGATTTCAACCTGTAATATTTATTCAATACTACCCTGTACTGGTCCCTGAAGTGCAAGAGTGATCACCTTGCCTTTATCTGTCAAGATAACACTGCGTCAATATGATGCAGTGCCCTATGCAACATTGGGTGCGGATAAGGGTTAAAAGAAGAAGATTTTTATTTTAAATGACTCATTTCAGTCATTTATGTATAAATACAATTGTGGAGGTCCAACCAAAAGTTGCATTTCCAATATTGCACAAAAATCCTTTAAATGCACATCTGTTCTGTTTACTGTATTCTATCGAAATCTTAATTTAAGTTGCGACAAAACGTGATCAATCCTGTGTTAAACCAATATGAAATCATTAAATTGCACCAAAACGTAACAATTTTACAAGCTAGAATTCCTGATTACTTAAAATAATTTATTTTGGAAATGTAACATTTTGGTGAGGACCTCAACATTTTTTTTAAAAATTAACATCCTAAAACATATCCTCCGATAACGCGGTACCTATGTCCACGTTATAGGGGGATTTACTTACCTTATATTCGTGATATTGTAATACATGCCTGTAGGGTGATTAATCCAGTATCTGATTAAAAATTAACACCCCATAACATTTCCTCCGATAACGCGGTACCTATCTCCACGTTATAGGGGGGTTTGCTTACCTTACTTTCGTGATATTGTAATACATGCCAGTCTGAAGGCTGCTGTGTGTCACTGTCACGCCCACGCAGACTATCACTTCAGCTAACAATCGCTTTAACACGGAGCATACTTGCTGTGGTCAGGTACCCTTCACAATATGTACAATCGTAAATTTACCCTTACATATGAACTGAGACCCTTAATCCTATACAATAACCAAATTTATCATTTACGTTGGCGTAGGCTGGAATTTATATATATATATATATATATATATATATATATATATATATATATATATATATATATATATATATATATATATATATATATATATATATATATATATATATATTTATATATGTATATATATATTTATTTATATATATATATATATATATATATATATATATATATATATATATATATATATATATATGTATATATATATATATATATATATATATATATATATATATATATATATATATATATATATTTATATATATATAAATATATTTATATATATATATATATATATATATATATATATATATATATATATATATATATATATATATATATATATATATATATATATATATATATATATATATATATATATATATATATATATATATATATATATATATTATAATAATAATGATAATTATTATTATACCTTTACTTTATAAAAATACATCTTTTAAGTCAATATATTTAATTCTCTTTAGTTTTAAAACTTCTGAAATTGATTTTATGTTATAATCAATATTTGTAGCTCTAACTTTATAATTTTCCATTTCGTTACTTTCAAAATAGTTTTACATTAATAAATATTTTATAAAGACTATACTTTCTCTATACTTCCCCAAAATTTTGGCTGTTTGCTTCGAAACTAGTAGACAATATAATTAAATTATAATAAGATATACATTTTTCAAACAAATTGGTTTTATGAGATATAGATTTAATTCATTTTCAGTGTAAGCGATTTGTTCAAAGTTCAAAATAAAATCTTTTAATTGTACAATTCACTTTCACGCGCCGGTGATTAAAGCCTTTATTTTTACAGCGCTGAGCTTTGTAGATTGTAAACTTTTACCACAATTTAATTAAATGGCTTATCGTTAAAAGTTTTCTACAAGTAAACAGAGAAAATGTCTCGACATACTCCGACTGCCTTACACAGTACAAGATCCTGTTCTCCTTTTTACTTATTTACAATATATAGAGTGTCCTAAAATGCGTTTCTTATCATATACTGTATAGATATCGTCGATTTAACATTTTTTCTTTTAATAAAATGTAACTTTGTTTTAAAATCACTATAAATATTTTATTATGACTTAATTATAATGTCTGCCGGTTTCGAAGCTAACCGCTTCTCCAAGACTGATTAATAGTATTAATCAGTCATAAAACTTTGACTCTAACTTTGTTTTAAAATCACTTTAAATATTTTATTAAGACTTAATAACTTAATAATAGTTTCAAAGCTAATATCAGTCTAATTAATACTAATGAATACTATCAATAGTATTAATTAGACTGATTAATAGTATTAGCCAGTCTTGATAAAGAAGCGGTTAGCTTCGAAACCGGTAGACATAATAATTATATTGATTTTAAATGAAAGTCACATTTCCATTATAAAATGGAAAATCACAAAATTAGTGTTTAAATTTTTTTTCTATCATAAAAAAAATAATGTTAAATTATTTGTATTTCATAAAATATATTTCATTCATATACATAAGAATCTTGAGCCCAGGACTAATTGCCTTGCCTTTATGCAATTGCCATAAAGTTGACAGCACGATGATGCAACAAAATACCCTATGTACCATTGGATGGAAATAAAATAAATGTGCTGTTTTAGATTTTAAAAAAAATATTTTTTTTTATTAACATAAATAGTACATTTTTTTAAAGATCAATTATAAACAAATTTAAAATATTTTTTGCAGAGACCCACCAAGCCACCTTGTGTGTCTTGTCGGCGGAGTTCTTTTTACGTAGGTACATTTTATTGTTGTTTTTTATCCATTTTAACCTAATATGACAAAAATAACAAAAAAGAGAGAGAAAATTATGAATATAAACTAATTTACAATTTTCATAGAGTTGACTCTTGATCATTTACCCATTCCTTTCATATTTTATTTTCACCTCTAACCTCCATATAATGATAAATCTGATAAATAGGAATGAATACTATGAGGCATATAACTAACTTACTAACCATTGACACCGCTTCCCTGCAGAGTTAGGCAGAGAGAATAGACCACCACACCACTATGTATTTGCAAAACATTCTTCGCCTCTTCCATATTCATACATACCTGCCGATTATTCCGATTCCAACCTGGCTACTTTCAAAATAAAAGAGATAGTGTAGGTGATTAAATCTGAAATATGTCGCATCATTCGGCCATGTCGTATTTGATTGCGTGTCATAAAAAATCTTCTCATCATATAGTTTTACAAATAAGTATTGTAAAATATGCTCTCGGTACGGGAAAACTCAGTAAGGGTAAATTGTGAATTGTGAATTGTGAATTGTGAATTGTAAATTGTGAATTGTGAATTGTAAATTGTGAATTGTGAGTTTTAAATTGTAAATTGTAAAATTGTAAATTGTGAATTGTAAATTGTAAATTGTAAATTGTAAATCGTAAACTGTAAATGGAAATGGAAATTGGAAATTGTTATTATGTGTAATATGAAAAATAAATACGATACGAACTGTGGCGTATAGGCAGTACGTTTGCTGGAGTAAAAATTTATACAATTTCAACCGAAGTAATTATTTTTTTAATTTCTGTTGCTATGTAATATTCAGCTTTAAGATAGTAAAAAAATGAATGATAAAACGAATGAGTGATAACTTTTAAGACAACCTATATAAAAACATCTTCCTATAAATATATATATATATATATATATATATATATATATATATATATATATATATATATATATATATATATATATATATATATATATATATATATATATATATATATATATATATATATATATATATATATATATATATATATATATATATACATCACCCTTATACCCTTATTCTGTAAAACAACGCCCTACGATGAACGTGGAAATTAAAGTTCCGCAAGCCTGTCTCGCAACGAACATTCAATTAAACAAAATCGAACTATCCCCTTAGGAAAGAACTTTATAAAGATATCGAAGAAATAATTCGGATTGATGATCGAACATTATAAAATCGACATCAATTGCATTTGAACATTACAAGGAAAAAAACTTTTCAAAAATTTATATTGTACAAGATTTTTTCATGTCTTTATAACTTCCTTTAAATCATATTATTTTTTTCTCTCAAGTCAGAGCTTCTGAGATCGAACCCACTTTACCACAATTTGATACCTTTTTCTTATATTAAGCCACTTAGGCTCACAGAAATAGTATGAAATTGAAATATTTGTGTAAATAAGAAAAACACAAATATTTCTCTTTACATTTAATAAAAATGATGAAAAAATTTAGTATAAAAAATGTTTTTTAAAGAATTCTTAATCATGTCAAAATGTCTTGTTTACTACAAAATCTATCAGACAATGACTAAATAGCATTTCAATAACATATATATAGGAATTTGACTTTTTTTAGAGAATATATAGAAAAAAAATATTTATTTTTTCTAACTTCTTTCCTTTCAGCAACTTTTTTCTTTACAAAACCATATTTTTATTTCGATAAAAAAACTTATTTTTTCAAAACAAAAACGGCCTTTTAAGAAAAAAGTCGTCAAATGTTGCCTAGGTTTAAGGAAAATTAAGTTGCTATTTAACGAATACTAGGCTTTAAAGTAAAAAAATAAATTTTTATTATGCATGCGCATAAAGAAATATCTGTGAATACAAAGGTATATTATACCGTTGGCTCGCATCGAAATTCTTATCGCCTTCCGAAACAGATTTCTAAAAATGGCTGAACAAGTACCGTAGACCATAAACAAGTCGACATAAAAACACGTTCCAATGTTCGACCATAGAAAAGGGGATAGATAATAAACTTCAATTTTCGAAGAGAACATTTTCAAAATTCGTAAAAAGAACGCTCACTAAAAAAGAATGGTCACACTTTACATCAGAGGAAAAGTGACTCAACTAAAAAATTTGTGTTTTATTTTTTCTTCTTCTTCTTCTTCTTTTAGGACTAGGTCCTGTCATTCTCGGGTCGCTCCTGGGAGGTGGAAGACCAGCTATCCTTCCATCGTTTAGGTGGTCTTCCTGGGGGTCTGATCCCGCCTATGCTGCTGTCCGCTGCCACCCTCACCACTCGATCCGAACTCGCTCTTCTCACATGATCTCTCTAGAAACGTCTTCTTTCTCTTCCCCATCGCACAACTTCTTTAACTTCGCAGATTTTTCTTATATCTGAGTTTCTAACTCTGTCGTGAAGTGTTAGGCCGGCAATGGGTCGTAGAGTCTGCGTTTCCGATGTCCTAAGAAGGCTTTTTGTTCTCGCGGTGTCGGCTCTTGTTTCCGTGCCGTATGGCAATGGGTCGTAGAGTCTTCATTTCCGATGTCTTAAGAAGGCTTTTTGTTTCCGTATGTCAAGATCGGTCTTACGCAGGTTTTATAGATCCTCACCTTACTCTCTTTCAGCATGTATTTATTTTTTCACGTAAATAAAACGGACCTCACATAAAAAATGAAAGAGTTTAAAGTCTAAATAAAGTAATACAACGACGAGTCAAGTGAATAATTGAGTTGACATAATATATGACACCCAGACCTGCTTCTTACGATTGCGGAAGGCATGTGCGAAGCCACAAACTACAGAGGACGACCCTCTTTACCTACATGGACCAAACATCTCCGATATGCGTTATAGCGGGTTCGCCGAGTTGAAGAGACGAGCGCAGGATAGAGAAGAGTGGATACTGACCATTAAAGAAGCAAACCAATCATTACAAAGATTGTAACCTTCGAGGAAGGAAATCAATAGATAATAATAAAAATATTAAATACAAATATAGTTTCTTACCTCTAATGGGTACTTTTCATACTAAATAGCCCCTACATATTATGAAATCCTTACGCGAGCTCAATAAATGTATCGCCTACTTTCAAAATCCGCCAGATCCATGTAAGTCGATTTTACAAAAAAAAATGCAAAATTCTCCGGGTTACATTTATGTTTCAAAGATTCGTCTATCTTTAGATAAATATTATGAAATAGAGAATTTTCCTATTTCTTAGAAATTTTTATGTATTTAAAAAAAACACGAGACACAAACCGATAATGACGTCATCTTAATTTTTTATCTATCCCCGCTCGCTGATTGGCCGATATGGTTCAGAAGGCAAGTTTCATGAATATAGCGGAATTTGAAATACAACGCTGTTTTTAAGTATTTTTTAGCGGGGTTTTCAAGTAGGTATATAAATATTTTAAACATTAAAAACCCACAATTGGCATTCCGATACAGTATTTATTTTTAAATCTTATAAAATTAGATCTGGCGGATTTTGAAACTGGGCGACACAAATGAACATCTTTATTGTAATATAAACCTTCTTTCTTAAATTTGCCATATTTGCAGATATCTTTCTTCGGCTCTGAGCTCCTTGTAAAATGGCCGTCCTTTTGTTCCGCATCGTTCGACATCCAAAGTCTTCGACACAAATCTACATATACTCGTCGAATCGATAAGGTTAGCCAATAAAAATGAGAGTGTAGTTGACTTTTATCCAATGGACCGGAAGAAATTGCTTAGAAATAGCTTTATTTAAAACTTTTGATATTTTTAAAGAATACTATAATATGATAGGTACTTAGTTTTTTTTGTAATGTAATTCAAGATAATGAATAGTAAAGGAATCGAAACTGTTCGTCTGTTAATTGAGTAACTTTCTTCTCTAGTTATCGTATTTTACACTAAGTTCTGTATATGGATATATATATATATATATATATATATATATATATATATATATATATATATATATATATATATATATATATATATATATATTGTTCAAATTCAAAACACAGAGCTTGAATTCACTACGACTTCACAGGAAACATCTATGGTGAGATGAAAGAACCTTTTTATTGAGCAGAAACTCTTTAATTTGTATGTGAGGTCCGAATCTTAGATTATAATCAGATACATGAGAAACGCTAGAAAATATCCTTTTCATTTTTTTTATTTTAGCTTATAATTTGAGAAGTTAATTTTTATTTACAACATTTTGAGTGTGTCCAAATACTTGTTCACAAATATGGATTATCTCCGATTAGGAGTTATTTTTGACATCTTAACATAGATGTGGAAGTCTGGGCGTTAACGGACTTCCATATTCTTCTTCATCCAGGTCGATGTGTCAAAAAATAAAATAAATCTTGTGTTCGTTTTCACAATTGTCGCTCTCCAGACTAATCGTCATATCTGCTGGTATTACCATTGATAAAAAATTAAGTTGCGGGCCATTGATTATACTACAAAATACTTTCTTTTAGAATCTGCAATATGTATTTTACATATTTTTTTACTCATTATCCAGAAGTCCACTGGAATATGTCTCGATAATATGGAAACCTCAGTGTAAAGTACCTATCCGTAGACAGTGTTGAACATATACAAGATGAATTTATAAAATACACGGACAACGAGCATAGTAAATAAAATATTCACCTCCTATTTCCGACTTAACAAAAACGGCAAGCATTTCCAGACGAATATTTACTCACGAAATCCTGACACAGCGAATAGACTGTGCACTCCTCCTTTCTACTATCAATTTCAATATCCTACCGAGACGGAGTAGACTCGCCAAATTATTTCCAGTAGGACCGCTTTTGTATTGTACTTTGTACTATTCTTTGCAGTACAAAGTACAATACAAAAGCGGTCACTAATGCATCCATCAATCGTGCCATGACCTCTTTATGATCAACTACATAGATACACTTGACATTGACACACACGACTAGAGGTGTTCCTAGTATATCAGTCACAGGTACAAATACTATGATACGTCAAAAGATTATTATATCATGACACTTGTATGGAGCTGTAATACGTACAATATACTAGCCACTAGCCACTAGTCAAATCTCACAAATCTGTTTCAAACCAATATAACCAGCGATAACATTGTCACTCATAAAACATAAAACTAATTTTAGCTTATCAATGACTTGCCGGTCAGTCGTTTTACATTGTATATTGTAAAGCTATTTCTTTCTTAGTATATTGGATAATTAGATAAAAATGATAAAAATAGACAAATATACATGTTGATGTCAGTCATGACATGGTAAATATCGCTCGGCTCAGGACTCACCGGGTTCAGAAATACGCAGAGATACTAAGTATCACAGATATTCCGTTATTAAATAATTTTGGGTACAGCGTACTGGCGCATAGTACAAAATACGAGGAGCATGAAGCAGAGTCTGGTTAGCAAGTAGCGTATACTAGTATCTTGACATGGTGATATCGCTAAGTAACAGTCTCAACACACCACTATACACGACGCTTAATTTAAATATGTGTATATATACACCGACACAGCAGCGCGAGTGGTATGTTTGCCACAGCACGCCTACCACATTGGGATGGGTTATTAAGACACCGAGTGGCAGGCTTCCGGGAGAGGCTGATGAAGAGCTCCAACCTCATCACAAAGCGGCTTGTGGAGCACAGATGGGGGCTGGAGATGTGGCAGCACTGGAGCACAGCGCTGCGTTTGCCAGCGAGCTGATCTTCATCTACTACATTTCTCCAAAAAAAACATTTTCTTTTAATCATTGTAATTTTGATTTCATTATATAAAAAAATGTTGTAAAACATATATGGCTGACTAAGTATTGCACCCATCACTTAGTAAAACTGGAATAAAAATTTATTGTTAACATTTATTTTCATATTATATATATATATATATATATATATATATATATATATATATATATATATATATATATATATATATATATATATATATATATATATAGTTATATATATATATATATATATATATATATATATATATATATATACATATATATATATATATATATGTAATAAAATAACTAGGTACCTACCTATACATTTTATTAAGTACTTACAAAAAGTACCTACATAAAACAGTTTACCACCAGATGCCGCATGCGTCGCTCAGAATAAAACAAAAGACTTCCGATAATATTATTAACTGTCAGAATCAGATAGATAGATAGATAGATAGATATAAAAATTATTATAAAGATAAATTAAGAATAAACTTTAATTACAAAGCAACACATTGTTTATTTTATTATTATACACCCACTTTACATATTATTTACACTTAATTTTCAAAAGGAAAATATTACCACGTTATAAAACGACAATTTTGTTAATTGGAAATGGATTATGAAACATTAGATGTATTAAAACAATTACTACAATATGTTCGGAGTGAGAGAGAAAAATTGGAAGATGATCAAAGAAAACGATTAGAAGATAATCAAAGAAGACGTGGAAATTTAAGAACTAGTGATAAAATTAAAAATAAAAATAATGTGAAAAAAATTTCTACAAAATATAAAATAAAATATACTCCAGAAAAGAAGAATTTCGAAGCAGATTGTGTGAGCAGGAATCCAGTATTAAACTCGAATGAAAATGCAGATGAGCAATTAAAAGTTGTAAATTTGGTTAAATTAGAAGATAATTTAAAAGATCAGGATAAAAATAAAGACATACAAATAACACAGAAACAGTGCTTGAAAAATGAAAATAAAAATAAAGTAGAAAAAACTTCTACGAAAGATAAAATAAAATATTCTCCCGGAAAGAAGAATTTAGAAGTAGATTGTCTAAGCAGGAATCCAGTATTAAACTCGAATGAAAATGCAGATGAACAATTAAAAGTTGTTAATTTGGTTAAATTAGAAGATATTTTCAAAGATCAGAATAAAAATGAAGACATACAAATAACACAGAAACAGTGCTTGAAAAATGAAAATAAAAATAAAGTAGAAAAAACTTCTACGAAAGATGAAATAAAATATACTCCAGGAAAGAAGAATTTAGAAGTAGATTGTCTAAGCCGGAATCCAGTTTTAGAATCGAATAAAAATGCAGATGAACAATTAAAAGTTGTACATTTGGTTATATTAGAAGATACTTTAAGAGATCTGAATAAAAATGAAGGAATTCAAAAGAAAAAAACAAATGGATTGAGAAAAACTGTGTCTACTTTAAAAGGGTCAAGAAGAAAAAAAAATACAAAAAAAAAGAAAAAAAAAGAACGAAAAAAAAAGGAAAAAAAAGGAAGAAAGAAAAAAAACAAGAAAGAAAAAAAAGAAGGAAAAAAGAAAGAAAGAAAAAAAAAAAAAAACTTTATCATATCACTAAACTTATACAAGAAGATGATCCGGAGGACGAGTGAAAATTTTACTATGAATTTTCATCCCCAAGGGGGGAGATGTAATAAAATAACTAGGTACCTACCTATACATTTTATTAAGTACTTACAAAAAGTACCTACATAAAACAGTTCTACCACCAGATGCCGCATGCGTCGCTCAGAATAAAACAAAAGACTTCCGATAATATTATTAACTGTCAGAATCAGATAGATAGATAGATAGATAGATATAAAAATTATTATAAAGATAAATTAAGAATAAACTTTAATTACAAAGCAACACATTGTTTATTTTATTATTATACACCCACTTTACATATTATTTACACTTAATTTTCAAAAGGATGATAAAATGGAAGGAAAAAACTTTCTCAATAAGATGGAATTACTTATGGCTAGTCTCAGCAGCTCCTCTTAAGTCATTGTCCAAATCTGACACACGGTCTGAAATTTATCACCGAAGTATCTAACAAAAATAAATTGATGTAAACTTATTTATTGATTTGGCGTTTAATTTGTAGAACTCCATTTTAATTTATGTATTAATTTTAAATCAAACACAGATTTTTGAGTCTACTAAGTTGTATTTTTGTAAACTTCATTGAAGGATGTTTAAACAAGTGTAATCAATTTTGCAATATTTTGTATTTCCCACCATGTCAAATAATTATTTATTGAATAACCAAAATATGTATACATACACTGATAAATTTATTTATACTTTCTTTCTTTGACTAATGACTACATATTTCACTCAGTATCATTTTTTTTTAATTATGTAAAGTCGGTCAATAAAAAATGTAATAAAATAACTAGGTACCTACCCATACATTTTATTAAGTACCTACAAATAGTACCTACATAAAACAGTTCTACCAACAGATGTCGCATGCGTCACTCAGAAGAAAACAAAAGACTTCCGATAATATTATTAACTGTCAGAATCATATAGATATAAAAATTATTGTAAAGATTAATTAAGAATAAACTTTTACTGTCGTTTCTTTAATTACAAAGCAACACATTGTTTATTTTATTATTATACACCCACTTTACATATTATTTACACTTAATTTTCAAAAGGAAAATATTACCACGTTATAAAACGATGTAATTTTGATTTCATTATATAAAAAAATGTTGTAAAACATATATGGCTGACTAAGTATTGCACCCATCACTTAGTAAAACTGGAATAAAAATTTATTGTTAATATTTATTTTCATATTATATATATATATATATATATATATATATAGTTATATATATATATATATATATATATATATATATATATATATATATATATACATATATATATATATATATATATATATATATATATATATATATATATATATATATATATATATATATATATATATATATATATATATATATATATATATATATATATATATATATATATTATATATATATATATATATATATATATATATATATATATATATATATATATATATATATATATATATATATATATATATATATATATATATATATGTATATATTAACATGAGTCTGAAGTACTCGTAGTATTATTGAATTAATTATAATTTTAAAGCAACTAATATATGTTTGTCTTTAACTAGAAACATTTGTGATTGAGATTTAAACCAGTATTTTACTAAGATATATTACAATTTTATATCATGTTTTTGTTACAATTCTGTTAATCCTCAAAAAGTAAGTAAATCAATAAAACTATTTTCTCTATTTAAGGAAGTGCTTTAATAATTCTGTTCTCCTTTTCCTTTTTCTACTCCTTCTAATCCTCCCTTATTTCCTTTCCTGTAAAAGAGTAATATCCTTCTCCCTGAGCTCCTTCACTAACATCATCTGCATATCATAAAATATATTCCACTCCCATAACTAACGTCATAAATCAAAAATCGTCAATTTTCAGTTGTGCATTTTTTCGGAATGCCCAGAAAATGTACTATATCTCAGCAAAAGAGGCATATTTTTTACTTAATATTTACCCGCTATAGGGCAGAAAGTGTGGTTTTTGCATTTTTAAGAAAAGGTATTGTTTAATTATTTTTTTTAATATACTAAATATTTTTCAAATGGAGAAAAAACCTTCGGGTTTTACCTAAAAAGATCTGCTGCACGGTAAAAAGTTCAATAAGTGGCTTGATATTTATTGTATTATATTTTTAAACTTTAAAAACGTTCTCCTGAAAAATCAAGTTTTTTGATTTATGACGTTCTTGAAAGGAGTGAGCGACTTGGTAACGGATATCCAATGTGTAACACATTCGAAAAATTGTGTTTTGGAGTTGAAAGTGTCACCGGTGAAGGATTGCCGTTGTTTTGCTAAAAGATCGGGTAACTATGTAAGTGACGCGTGATCCCAGTGCAAATATTTGCAAATCGAAGTACCTTTTCTTTATGGAAACTTGTTATCTTAAAAGTATTGTCTCCGCAAATATAATAATAATGTAATCTCTTGCCGCATTATTAGATGTGTTATTGCATAAGTTAGAATTTTGCGACAAAGCAGCAACAATATGTAAAATATTATTAAACAGACTGGAAAATGGAGAGATTTATGGGGTAGAAGATATACTATGAAAGCAATAGGATAGATCCCGACTGTGAAACGCATCGCGGGTTCGATTACCGCCAATAGCAAAAGATATAGCAAAATAGCAAAAGAAATAGTAAAATAGAAATAACAAAACAAATAGTAAATAGCAAAATCCAAGCAAGATTTTTCCATTAACTGATTTAGCTTTTTTATTTTCTTTTTTTTTCTTCTTCTTTATTCGTTTTTTAATAGGCATAGGGATCCTGAGGGGTAGGGACAAAGTGTCGGTCCATACATCCTCCTTCACTCTCATTAATCTGCATAGAGTTTTTATTCCTTAAGAATGAATTACAATTATTCTTCTATGCGCAGCTGACAAAGAGTCCCCCAGGACTTATAACCGCTGAGGGTGGATGGTGGTTTTAATTTTTTTAAATTAAAGAATTAAAATTTAAAAAAATATGTTCTTTTAATGTTTTCCGCAGATACTTTGTGGTACATTTTATAAACTTTATTAAATTAAATAACTTTGTTACAACCACTTTTTTACTAATACTATTTAACCTACTGGTTGACAAGAACCTTGTCATCATAAGGGTTTATTTTAATTAAAAAAACATTAAACACATTAAAATACTCTCACCAAAAAAACTTCCACACACTCCGTAAAAACCCTAAATGTTATTTTTATTATTTATTGCATAGCAACTTTTCTTGAATGTTTTCCGCAGATACTTTGCTATGCAATGAATGATGGTTAAATTGTTTTAAAAAAAAAGTGGTTAAAACAATGTTATTTAATTTTATAAAAAACTGATTCAGCAGTAAGTTTGTGGTAATATCTAATATTTTTTTGTTAAAGTATCACTTGGTAGATACCAATATTTCTTGAAATCTATTGTAACACGTGTTTCGATGCATTCAGAATCATTTTTAACCACCGAATGTAAAGCTAGGTCTAAATTTTAAAATTGTGTCCCAATATGACAACGACTAAAGCATCCCCCCTATGGTGCATGTTTTTACTGATAAAAAAATTAAATAAGAAACAGCTTCTACCCCTCTTCATCCTTCAACAACCCCATCCTTCAGCATAATCAAAACAATATTGTGGAGATGCACATTTCAATCAAATTTAAAAACGTATTTTTGATAAAGTGTCACGAAAACGTATATCGCTCACTCCTTTCAACAACGTCATAAATAAATAAAAAACTTGATTTTCCAGGAGATCGTTTTTAAAGTTTTAAAATATTATACAATGTATTGAAAATAAATATCAAGCCACTTATTGAACTTTTTACTGTGCGACAGATCATTTTAGGTAAAGCCTGAATGTTTTTTCTCCATTTGAAAAATATTAAGTATATTAAAAAAAAAAAATTAAACAATACATTTTCTTCAAAATGAAAAAACAACACTTTAGCACTTTAAAAAATTAATATTTACCCGCCCTGTAGCGGGTAAATATTAATTTTTAATTAATGTTTTACTTAGTAAATACCACTATTTCTTAAAATCTACTGTGCCACGTGTTTCGATGCATTCCGCATCATTTTCAAACACCGTATGTTTGAAAATGATGCGGAATGCATCGAAACACGTGTCACAGTAGGTTTTAAGAAATAGTGGTGCCAAAGAAATAGTGGTGACAAAGTGACTGCCGAATCAATTAAGGTAAATCGCTTTTGCTGGGATATAGTACATTTTCTGGGCATCCTTAAAACATGCATAACTGAAAATTAACGATTTTTTATATAATATGACGTTGTTGAAAGGAGTGAGCGATATAAAATATACATGTACTCGTAGGTACATACATGTATTTTTACTGTACCCACATAATTACAAAGAAAAGAATAAACAAGCATAATATAAGCCCGGGGATGTCATGCCGATCACGTTTTCATTATGTCGCCAGCTTTTCATCAAGTTGATTCCAGCTGCACATGGCACATGATAGGGGAAAGCAAAGGGAAGGAAACTTTGCTAAAGAAGAGGAAAAGGCGACTAAATAAATTTAATATTCTGGCGATGAATGTCGGGAAAACATTCCCAGTTTCTAACTTCACCCCAGTCGGTGAAAGAAATGAATTTCAACTCGAATGCACGGAACTTATTTCTGCTTCCAATATTTTTCACAGCTCGTAAAAGTGTTTTAGCACTACATTAATTTGTAATCCGACGTATTTTAATAAACCAACACGACTGGTGTCAGATAATGTCTTTTTCAAATCATTGAAAAAATATATAAAGTGAAAGTAGTAACTGTCAAGAAGCACACTATCCGCCATGAGTATATTGACCATTTGTTACAGTTATGTTATATTTTTTTTTATTGCATTATTTATTTATTTTATTAAAACTGTTTTTAAAAACACTTAACTGTCACTGCTGTCAAAAAGCACCATCCGTCCGCCGTGACCAATATTCAACAGATGGCGCTGCCATTGCGATAGTAAACTTTAAAACACTCGGTGAATAAGTTTAGGAGATTTAAGATTTTCGTAAGTAGTGTAATGGTAAGCACGCTCGGCTACCGTTCTGGAGGTCCCGAGTTCGATTCCCAGGGGGGGTCAAATAAATGTAAGTGATTTTTTTCACTCTAATATTTATTCAATATTACCCTGGACTGGTTCCTGAAGCGGAGGGATGATCACCTTTCCTTCGTGTGTTAACAATCAAGATAATACTGTGTTTATATAATGCAGTGCCCTATGCACCATGTGGTGTGCGGATATAAGGGTTTTAATGAAAAATTAAAATGAACATTTTGAACAAACGAACGTTTATATTTTTATTTATATAGCTTTTATCATTAATATTAGCTTTATGTGTCCCTGTTATTATGTTTTGACTCAGTGTTGAATACTTTCGTTTCCATACAAGACTCAGGGATCATTTTATTTAGCCAATATGAAAATCAAAAACCATTACAGTTCCGCATGCTTACCTTAAATATTAAATTACCAAATAATTCACTTTTTTTAATGTTTAAAATAATTCTAAAATATTGGATTTTAAAATGATCTGCAAATAACTCCCCTAAAGTTGTGTTGAAAAACGGGTAAAACTTTTTGAATAGTGCAGATTTGTGAGAATTTTTCCGTGAGCAAATTCCATCGAAAGTTTTATGCAAACACTTGAGTTTTTATGCCATGGTATTGATCGTAGGGTTTATCCAAGAGAATTATGTACTATCGCAGACCGTACTAGAACGTATCTATATAGACTAGAACGTATCTAGAACGTATCGTATATCTAGTCATATTAAAATGAAAAATAAACTAACTAACTACCCATTACTGCAAACATTCTTCGCGTCTTCCACATTCATGCATCTCCTCATACATACCCGCCGATTATTTCGACGGCCGCTTTCAAGTATTTGACATAACTGATTGTGCCGAGTTTTCCTCGGTCTTCCTCTGCTTCTATTTCGAACTAAATTTGCCTCAAATTTTTTTTAACCGTTCTTACCTCACTCGTGCGTTCCGCATCTCAACACACCTTTCTTAATTTTATCGATAATGCTTATCTCAACCTTGCATTCTCTCCTTATTTCTTCACCATTCGAACATCTATCATACATCCTTTTGCCGCACATTCGTCTGAGGGATCGCATTTAGTCTGCTTTCATCCTTATTTTACCAACTCCATGCATTACATGAAAACTTATGTTTCTATAATAGATTTATAAAAATAAAAAATATTTCCATCTTGTTCCCAAATATTAAATACCCTGTCGACAAAATAATTTGTAAGCAACAAATGATTTTTCCTTAGTTGGAATCTTAAAAAATGTATTTCAAATCTAAACAAAAGTTTCTGGTGATTCTGTAAGAGAGTCGTGTCCGTTAGCGTCAGCTAAATTTGAAAACACTTAAGAATAAACTATTTGTGAAATGAATTGTATTTTTTAAAGAGTAAACTTTTCTCTTGTACGTGATTGTAGTAAAGTGGTCAGCACATTTGGCCGCCGCATTAGAGGTTTCGGGTTCGATTTTCCTGGCGCGTTTTCCTTATTTATTTAATATTTTCGACAGCTAAAATGCATATGTATAACTAATTACCTTTCCTTCATATATTTAACGATAAAGATAACATTCTTCCATACTTTGCAGTACCATATGCATCATTGGGTGTTGATAAGGTTTTAATGAAAAAAGATACTCTTTAAGAATGTACATTTAGCAGTTCCCAATTGATTTTAACACGGATACTCTTTCACAGAGTTAAATTAATTTAATACATATATATATATATGATAAGGATGAATCGGTTCGTAAATAATATTTAAACTGCAATCAAAAATCCTTTAAAATTCCTTACGACACGTGGCATCTATAAAAACGTAATTAACAAATTACTTTGCATAACTCTAATGCCTATCTAACTTCATGTTATTCCTACCGAGTGATCGTCTGATCATGTTGCCTAAATGAACGCAGCTAAAAAATAATTTTGCAACCTGGCAACTGGCAGCCCTGTCAATTTGCTGTCAAAGTCAAATTGACGTGGTTGTGTTTACAAATCGCCATCAGTAACGGATGTTGACGAACTGTTTTTAACTTGCCAAAATGAACCAAATGCCGGGTTCGAAGTTTTTCGAAAACACTCAGTGCTATCGAAGACCCATCGATGGCCTTCTGCAAAACAAGATACTCAAAATAATTATAGTTGGCGATTCCAATGTTGGGAAAACGTGCCTTACTTACAGATTCTGCGAAAGGGGTTTCTTACAAAAGACAGACGCTACCATAGGAGTAGACTTCCACGAAAAAACAGTTAAAATAGGCGACGAAGACGTCAAGGTATGTATAGTCAATTTGTTTACCTTTAAACATGTGGTTTTTATTTATTTTTTGACATCTCATCAAAGATGAAGAAGAATATGGAAGTCTGGGCATTTACGGGGCTTACGACCGTGATAGGCCGGTTTAAGTGATCACTTTACACACGTGTAACATTCACCAACTCTACCCATTATTGACAACCACACTACTCAAATTCTTGGAAGTTCTATATATATGAACCAATTTAGAAACCTTGTTCATGAATCACTAGAACTTCACTAGAGACATCTATTGGTGAGATGTAAAGAAGCTTTTTACTAAGCAGAAACTCTTATATTAGTATGTGAGATCCGAATCCTGGATTATGGTTTTTATTTGTTGTTTATTTTTATATATTTATATATATAATAATAATAATAAAACCCTTATCCGCACCCCAATGGTGCATAGGGCACTGTGTCATATAAACGCAGTGTTATCTTGATCGTTTACACATGAAGGAAAGGTGATCGGCCCTCCGCTTCAGGTACCAGTCCATGGTAATATTGAATAAATATTACAGTGAAAAAATCACTTGTATTTATTTTACCCCCCTTGGGAATCGAACCCGGGACCTCCAGAACGGTAGCCGAGCGTGCTGACCATTACACTACGGAGGCGGACATATATATACATTAGCTAATGTTACGATCTCTTGTTATAGTTGCAACTGTGGGACACAGCAGGACAGGAAAGGTTTCGGAAGTCCATGGTGAAACATTACTACAGAAATGTAAATGCTGTCGTTATTGTATACGATATGACCAAAGTTAACTCCTTTAATGTAAGTACACTGATCAAAATCTATGGTTTTTTTGTTGCCGTTTTTTATATATTATATTTTCTCCTCAATACTCACAAAACTTTTAACACTTTAATTAAATAATCCTTTAAAAAATAATAAACGCTTAATCGATCCAGGATGATTTTTTCTATCGTAATTTGTATGTGAAATGAACATTTTATCTGGATAGGCCATTTGAACTCTGACCCTTACAATTCAATTGAGCTTTTTAACTCAAAGTCTATTAGTAAACAGCTGGCTGGCATCAACTTTCTGATTTAAAAAGAGACCTTACTATCACAATATATACATCGCTTACTCCTTGCAAGAACGTCATAAATAAAAACACTTGATTTTTCAGGAGAACGTTTTTAAAGTTTAAAAATATAACACTATGTATTAAAAATAAATATCAAGCCACTTATTGAACTTTTTACTGTGCAACAGATCTTTTTAGGTAAAACCTGAAGGTTTTTTCTCCATTTGAAAAATATTTAGTATATTTAAAAAAATAATTAAACAATACCTTTTCTTCAAAATGCAAAAACTACAATTTCTGCCCTGTAGCGGATAAATATTAAGTTGAAAATATGCCTCTTTTACAGGGATATAGTACATTTTCTGGGCATTCCGAAAACATGTACAACTGAAAATTGACGATTTTTGATTTATGACATTCTTGAAAAGAGTGAGCGACATGTACTAATTATTAAAAAATAAAGTAATAATAGTAATAAAATTTGTATAGATTAGGGGCAAAAAATAACACTTTATTTACTGACAAATAAAAACATATTTTTCCAGTCTGTCGAAGGCTGGGTTTCAGAATGCACTGACCAAGGCCTGGGGCAAGATATTCCTCGAGTGCTGGTCGGAACACACTGTGACACACCCGAGAATAAAGTCATTACCACCTCAATGGCACAACGACTAGCGGACCATTATGGGATGCCTGTAAGTACCTACTTTTTTTTTAATACAGTCATATTTATAAATTACATACACTTTATTATTTTGAGAAATAAAAAGACTTTGTTTTTTGATCCACTCACATTTTTATTAACCAACTAGTTTCGGTAACAACCTGTTGCCCTCTTCAGGGTTTAATTTATGACTATTTTAATTTAATTTATGACTATATTAGTCATAATTTAAACCCTGAAGAGGGCAACAGGTTGTTGCCGAAACTAGTTGGTTAATAAAAATGTGAGTGGATCAAAAAACAAAATCTCTTTATTTCTCAAAATAATATATCAATATGTTCCACAAAGTTAATGCTTTCAATATTCAAAACCTACATAAACTTTGATTGTATGTAGAAGTGCTTACATTGATATGACTTCAGAGTAAATTAATAACAATCCCACATATAACAGTTATAACATAGGGATCGCGAAAATCATTAACAAAGCCTTTAATTTGAATACTTCGAATTCTAGTTACAAAATAAAAGTTGTAAATTTTCGGCCCGTGTAGTTAGTCATTTTTATAAAATATCCTGTATAATCAACATTGTTGAATATGATATCCGGGGGTGAACTGAAGAGGGTTCACCAAGTTCCTTGTTAAATTTTATATCACAATTAAGAGCAAAATTGACAATCTCTAGATTATCTGTAATTTTTATTCCACCATTTTACATATACATCTCATGTTATGTAAAAATCTTTTAAAAATTATTTCTCATCGATACTAGCTTCATTTCATATCAATACATCTAATACTGATTATCTTTACTTACTAATACAAAAGCTGAAAAAATTAGCTCTTTGTACTCTAATGTTTTTAGTATGTGCATATATAATAACTAAATAAAATTCTGACACTTATTACTATTTAATTGTACTTTAAAAGTAAAAAAAACAATACATTAAAAATATTGAGTATTATGTAAACCATTTTTGGCTCCATAGCAGCAACACTTGAGTAGTATGGCAAACCATGTATGCTGCTTCTATGGCGGCACTTGAGCGCTATGGGTTAAAATTACTTTAGTTCTTTAAATCACTTTTTCTGTTTAGCATCTAAATTTATGACATAAATAATTCTAGTTATTGACTCATTCTAGCATTAACAAATATTTTTAATACTAGATTGATTCAATGATATGGATACTGGCCATGTTGTGTGATAATTGTGGTTTTGTTTTCAAATTACACACTTCATGCTATTTTTGTTTCCTAAATTATATTACTATTTATTCTGTCATATTTGTACATTTTTTACAACGCAGTTCCTGTTTATATTATTATAATAATTCATTGTGGATGATGATAAATAATAAATAAATAAAACAGTATAAGTACGAATCTTCTTTATTACAGTTATTTGAAACCTCAGCACGATTGGATTCCGAGTTGGAGACGGTGGATGCCATCTTCATGACTCTAGCGCACAAGTTGCATAGCCAACAGACGTTCCGGGTCGCGGCCATCAAGGAATCACCAGGGAAGAAACCGCACACCGTAGTGCTCAAGAGGAATCAGATGAGAAGATCCACATCAATAAACCACTGCCCGAATTCGAACAATTGCTGCTAACTTTCAAATACAGATTTAAGCGCTACTTGCTATCAAATCCACTGGTGACAATTTATTATCAAGATATTTTACAAACCTCCACGGTAAATATCTCTCCTTGTCGGTTTGATCGGTCTAGTTGTTCGCCATAAAAAAAGCTCTTCTTAAGGTGGGGACTGACCGCAGCATTTCGTTGTAGCGTCGTTTGCAGTGAGCATCTGACTTCGGATCGAGCACTTCTAACGCTATACTGACTACACGAATGCTCGCATCGTAACGTAACACATTACGATGAAATGACTCTAGTCAGTCCCCACTTTTAGGCATAGGTGCTTTACCATGGGATTAGCGCAAGCATCTGATATTGTGAATAGGACGCATTGGCGCACATTGTAAGGTATAAATTTTACACACCTTGCCCATGGTCTTTCATCCAGTTTGTCCTGAGAAATAGTACAGACATCACTTATCTTATGGTACAGCATGTATGTATAAAGACAACTATCGCATTAAAATAGAGATTGCATGTATATACAATGCCACGTCATTAATTTGGCCAATAGATCGAGATATTACGGGCCTATAATTTTGCTTGTGAAAACTGCAACGAGAGGTAGTTAGTATACTAACAGTAACTGATTTTTGGAAGAGTTGCAGCTTTAAAGTTCAAATAAACAATATGAAAGAAACATATCATACTGCGTTATTAACCGTAATCGTTATGAAGCTCTTTTTGCTGATCAAATGTTCAATTTGGAGAAGACTTCCATTGAAAAAAATTACATTTTTCAAATACATACAATTAAGTGCATCATATCAAATACAAATAATTTGCTTCCTGTGTTATTAATTTTTAAACATCAAATCATTGTGAACAATTTGATGATTTTAAAGGTGGAGACTGACCGGAGCATTTAACGTAACGTAACACGTTACGATGCGAGCATTCAGGCAGTCAGTACACCGAGCTGAGCGCTCCATCCATAGTTTCGGATGCTCGCTGATGCTTGCCGCGACTGATGTTACGGCGTTATGTTACGACGAAATGCTTAAAGTAAATTTATCCATAGTGACATAATTAACATCTGTAATAAAGAAAAATATTTTTTGTCATAACTTAGAAAAAAAAACCTATTAAACAATGATCTGTAATAGTTTATAAAAGGAATACCAAAAATATCCAATAATCATGAAAAGTTATTAGTGGAATATATTCACTTAAAAAAGAAAATGTAGTAGCTGCTACCAAACAAAAATAATGTGATTTGTAAACCTACATCAGTTTTATTTTTTATTTAGATTAAAACACTAATAAGTAAAATAATGCAATGCTTACTCAATGTTAGGAAGTGACCATTAAGATTTATATAAACATAGAATTTTAAATTATACAAAATTACATATGTATAATAGAAGCAAAATTAATTACATATACATATTGACTAAGGGGATAAGATTTTCAACAAAAAAAATATACACACACATTTATAGTTATTCCAAAGAATTTATTTGTAGCAATTTATGAATTTCATGTCTTATTCCTTATTTCTATATATTATTTCATACCTTCATTGCTTCATAACCTTTTTTATGACAAGATTTTTAAATTGAAAACAATAATTAATTATATGAGCTGAAAAAATAAAAATTCTTCCAAATATGCCTTAAATAAATCATTCTTTTACGAATTTCTAACACCATTATTGTGTAATCGTAAAATTGAATCAATTTCTAAAAATCTTTTTCAAAGACTGATGTTTTTCGATTTCCTATTCTTATTACATAAAAACATCTAACTTATTTATATGCATTTATAAAAAAACTGATTTACCAACTATGTTGATTAAATAATATCTTAGGCATATTTGAACATTGTCAGTTCAATAAATAATTTGAACATCAAAGGCATATTAAAAGCGACAAAGCTCTATATGTATAATAAAGATGAAATTTTATATATTATTAATATGTTATTAGATTAAAACCAATATTTTTAGCTTTTCCACTTTATTTTTATTTGACCAGCGACCGGGTTTCGTCGTTACCGACATCATCAGACTGGTGATGTCGGTAACGACGAAACCCGGCCGCTGGTCAAATAAAAATAAAGTGGAAAAGCTAAAAATATTGGTTTTAATCTAATAACATATTAAAAATGCAATTCCATCACGAAGTGTCAGTGGAAGTCATAAATCTATATATTATTAAAAAATCGAGAGTTTTCTTATGGTGCTACTCCACACTGAGGGTTAGCATTCATTATGGCAACTGCTATTTTGTTTGCAATCATTCTAAACATTAACTCAGTGCTACAGTCGAACCACCCTTCCAAACATCTGGCATGTAGCCAAGATATGTGTCTTCATCCTATGCCACTTATCTTCCGCTTTACCTTGTTTCTTCTTCATCTTTCTATAGATTCTAGGGATCTATCTGTCCCATAGCTTGTTGACCTTGATATATCGAATAGTAACTATCTTTCCACCTTTTCAGGGATCTAGAAGGTCTATCTCTCCATCTTTTCAGGGGTCCTTCGGGGTTTCCTCGAAGAGCAATATATGAAAGTCTGTCTTCTGACATTCCATTATTCTAGTATCACCTCCATTGTCGTCCCCACCTCACAATATTTTCCTTCTTACTCATGCTCCGGATATCAATGTTTCTGAAGCGGTCTCGCAACGTGTTTCCTATTATAGATTGGAGATTTCTCACCTCAAAGGTTCGAAGTCGAAATTTTGTCATAGAAGTATCTGCCCTTGCCTCAATTCCATAAGCGGCTTTTGGTCCAACACATGATTCGTATATCTTCATTTTACTCTAAATTTATATGTGTTTGTTCCTCCACACTGAATTTCTGTGGCATCCGGATATAGCTGCACCCTTGTTGATTTGTTTTAGAGTCTCACCATAGAAATCACCATCGCTACTAAACTCAACTCCAACTCAACTTAAATTCGATCACTTATAATAAATGTTATTTTGTTTTTTCTACCCATAACAAAAGGCCAAAGTATCTAGCTTTTTTCTTCATAGTATCTATAGATTGAAAAACATAAATTAAACGGAATTATGTATCGAGATTAATAGTTTTTTAAGATATCGCTGGCTGTAAAACTTATATTTATCATTCAAACAGCCCCGTGAAGGGATAATCATAAAACATCTTTTCATTGTGATAGGAGCAAAGTCAGAATTTATACCTGTTATTTACGTTTAAAATATGTATTGTGAAAAAAAATAACAATGTTTTATATTGTCTTTTATGCAGAAATGTGCCAATTCGATTATTTATTATTAAGGCTTCAATTTATAATGTACACAACGATATACAAAATGTTACGACTGAAATATTTATTTGTACTGAACAACCATTTTGTGATAGTGATCTCATATTTTTCATGTAAGACGTTTTTTTTTCCTTTGCATTTATTAAATTTATCACACTTTTTGTTAGATTTGTGAGCAAATAGAGATTACATTTGTTAAATAAATTTTACTATTGCATACTATAGTATACCATTCAGTGATATACTTTGAAGCGTATAACTGAAGCATACATTTTTCGTTGTTTTTTTTTTGTTATTCATAAATGTATTTATAATTTACATTTTTATATAAATAAATATAAAAAAGTTTTTCATAAACTGCTCTTTTTATTTTTCATTCTACCATAACTGTTTACATGTATGTTTAACCGTTCAGCATATTAGTCAATGTTTAAAATATATATATTTTAAGTACATTTATTATTGTTTAATATCATTTTTAAATAAATCAATTTTTAAAAAGTAAAAGGCCTTATTGACAAATAATGCAAAAGTTCTTTTGACCCACCATTTATCAGATTTCTGTGCGTGTTTTACGTGGTAAATACTACTATTTCTTAAAATTTATAGTGACACGTGTTTCTATACATTTAGCATCGTTTTCAAACACAGTATGTTTGAAAATTATGAGAAATGCATAGAAAAACGTGTAACAATAGTTTTTAAGAAATAGTGGTATTTACCAAGTAAAACTTAAATTAGAAATAGATATTACCTCAAAGTGACTGCCGAATCAATTAATAACCCTACTATATGTTCGCCTCCGTGGTATAATGGTTAGCATGTTTAGCTACGGTGCTGGAGGTCCCGGGTTAGATTCCCAGAGGGGTGAAAATAAATATTGGTGATTTTACATATTAATATTTATTTAATATTACCCTGGACTGGTCCCTGAAGCGCAGGATTGATCACCTTGACTTCATGAAAGTAACAATCACGATAACACTGCGTCAATACAATACAGTGCCCTATGCACCATCAGGTGCAGATTAGGGTAAGAAAAGATATGTTTACTGGTTTTCTAGGCACTTTAAAAAATAATACTAGATATTTATGTTGAATTATTTATTATTTAAAATAAGTTTATTAATACGTAGAGATACTGAGATGTGATTAGAAGTAGAATGAAACTCATTCAGAGTCGTCACCGCTGCGTGCTGATGATCTAGAAGAGGCAGAAGCACTACGAGAACCTCCAGACCCCTGGAACAAACAGATTTTAAAAATAAATACAAAACTGGCATCAAAACTAATTCAATGTAACATTCACTTATAAAAGTAGATGCAGAGATAAAACATATCGCTCACTCCTTTCAAGAACGTCATAAATCAAAAAACTTGATTTTTCAGGAGATCGTTTTTAAAGTTTAAGAATATACTAAAATGTGTTCAAAATAAATATCAAGCCACTTATTGAACTTATTACTGTGCAACAGATCTTTTTAGGTAAACCCTGAAGGTTTTTTCTCCATTTGAAAAATATTAAGTATATTTAAAAAATAATTTAACAATACCTTTTCTTCAAAATACAAAAACAATACTTTCTGCCCAGTAGCGGCTAAATATTAAGTTAAAAATATGCCGCTTTTGCTGGGATATAGTACATTTTCTGGGCATTCCGAAAACATGCACAACCGAAAATTGACAATTTTTGATATATGACGTTGTTGAAAGGAGTGAGCGATATGTAAATGAAAAGGTGAGTTTATTTCATCAGGGTCATCAAAAAAACGAACACTGGATTTAAATATGAATAAACAATACAGAACACAAACACAAAACAAAATCTTTTCGTGATTATGATGAAAATGTATTAATTTTAAATCAAACACGCATGTATTTTTAGTTTAAATCAACATTCGTTTGATAATGCCCTAACAAGGCGAAAAAATTGTCACAAGATTAATTTTTTATGTGTTTTTGTTGATAAAATACAACTTAGTAGACTCAAAAAATTTGTGTGATTTCAAATTAATACATAAATTAAAATAGAGTTCTACAAATTAAACGCCAAATCAATAAATAATGATAAAAATGGTTTACATGCAGTGAAACTTGAATTTAAGCATGTTTAATATTGACACGTTATATTTTTTTTTACATTTAACCAAATTTTTTGTCCATTGTATCTGAAGTTCGTTAAATAGAGGTCCGTTATATCGAGGTTTTACTGTAATTTCTATTTTTTTTTTTAATAATAAAATCGTACTTTTACTACCGTTTTTGTAACTGTAATATTTTCAGACACTTGAAATTACTATTTTTTAATATAATTTTTTAACATCTCAACATAGATGAAAAGAATATGGAAGTCTGAGCATTTACGGGGCTTACGACCGTCACAGGCTGGTTTAAATGATCATTTTACACACGTGTAGCATTCACCAATTCTACCCAAGATTGACAACCACACTACTCAAATTCTTGAAACTTCTATATATGTACATGAGAAACGCTAGAAAATATCCTATTTATTTTATTATTTAAGCTTATAATTTGACCAGTCAATTTATTTACAACATTTTGAGTGTGTCCAAATGCTTGTTCACAAATTTGGATTATCTCCTCTGCTACTATTTTTTAATTCTGTAAATTTTCACCTGTCTTGATCCACTGCCTGATTTGGAACGGCTTTTAGACTTCTCGGATCCGCTCCTCGACCTTGACCTGGACTTCCTTCCGCTGGCGTTGGATCCCGCGGGAGACCCCGACCTCGACCTGGATCCCGAGGCCGATCTAGATCCCGACCTCGACCTCGAGGTTGCCCTAGAACCGCTTCTCGACCTCTGCGGCGATGCAGACCCCTTCCTGGATCCCTTGCGAGAGCCCGACCCGTCCCGGGAAGCCACCGAACTCCTCCTGGATCCTGACCTCGAACGGGATCCCGACCTCGACCTCGATTTGGAGCGGGATCCAGACCTCGACCTCGATCGGGATTTAGATTTAGAGCGAGACCTGTCTCTAGATCCAGATCTGGACCTTGAGCTTCTCGAACCGGCTTCCGATCCCGCCCTAGATCCTGCTGGCGATTTTTGGGGAGATCCTTCCTTGGATCCGGCAGGAGAACGAGATTTACTTCTGGATCTAGAGAGTAATTTACAAAATTACAATTATTTTCAATCTAAAAAACAGTCAGTGGAACTTTTTGATACAATCTTGAGAGTTTATTTTCTGACTACATATTTCTTTAACCCTTTGAGGACAGAATGAAAAATATTTTACTGAACATATTTTTATTTCTAAAAAAATATTTACAAATAGGTGTAAGTGTAAACTAAATTTTACTGAAAATTGTGCACACAGATTGATACCATATTTATCCCTCCACAAAATTAAAAATACACATTGTGTCCCTGGAAGTTAGCAACAAAGACCATGTTTTATAAAGTATAAATAAAAGCATTTATTCTAGAAAATATGAGGTTATATATAATACTATTTATTTTTAGCATCATAATGACTATAACTCACAAAATTGATAAACTAAGATACAGATAACCTATAAATATCCCGACATGTGCACATCGCCACAATAAGTAGTCTGACATAAGCTCCAAGACAATGATACGAACATGAAATCTATACAAGCACTATTTCTATAACATAGGCAACACATATTGCACTATGGTTTTAACTAGAAACCTGTAGACAATTTATTTTAAATTTGTGGTTAGCAGCAGTAACCAGTTGTCCTGAAAGGATTAAGAGAATTTAGATAAATATTTTAACTATGTATGTAAAAAATTATTACTTTTCTTTTTCGGTTGTATCCATTTGCTCCTCTTCTTCCTCTGGTTCTATCTCCTCTTCTTCATCCTAAAGAACAAACAAAACAAGCAAATTAAAAATAATAATAAATAATGAAATATTCTGAAACTAGTAAAAAAAAATCAAGGACTGCCCAGAAAAGGTAATTAAATTTACTGATACAATACATTCTGTCTAAGGAGTAGAAAATAATTAAGAGGGCTAGTGTAATTCAATATTTATTTTGATAATAATCGATATTAGTAATGTTAGTAAATAACCACTCACCGACTACTTCTGTCTACCGGTTTCGAGACGTACCCGTCTCTTCGTCAGGACATACACTACAATTTAACAATCATGCGAACAACACTACACCACACCCACTTAGTACTATTCACATACACTATCACTACACATGCAAAACATGCAGAGCGAGTTGTTAGTCCCACCATGCTTTTGGGAAACTGGCATGGTGGGACTAACAACTCGCTCTGCATGTTTTGCATGTGTAGTGATAGTGTATGTGAATAGTACTAAGTGGGTGTGGTGTAGTGTTGTTCGCATGATTGTTAAATTGTAGTGTATGTCCTGACGAAGAGACGGGTACGTCTCGAAACCGGTAGACAGAAGTAGTCGGTGAGTGGTTATTTACTAACATTACTAATATCAATTAAAATGTTTGACCACAAAGTAAATGCTTTGAATATAAATGATATGATAATAATCTTTAATTTCTCTAGCTACAATCACAAAATCAAAGTTAGCACAAAATAGCCATGCTACACTCAACTTGCTAAGTCTAATTCTATCACGCAATTTGCTTTTGCCATTAAAATTGGTTGTTATTCTGATATTTTCCAATGTCTTTTATTTTATGAGAAACTGTATTCATGAATAGTGTTGGGAGATTCTAGCCTCGTTTTATGAAAAGTAATAATGTAGCGTAACTGGAAAGTTTTTAGAAATAGGTGCCTGAGGCGAATACTGGGTGTAAAATGTTATGACTGAAAAAAATAACCTTCATACAGGAAGTCTTAAAGAGGAAAAAATGGACACGGTTGGGACATATCCTTAGAATGCCACCTGAAAGCATTAGCCCTTCACGCCTCTTCTAACATAACTTTCATTAACCACGAGGATTCCAGCACCCCGGAAGACCGCTGACAACCATTCACCGACTGTACTCAGCGAAACTTCGAGATGCCAGACTGATCCGGGAGGAAGCCGAGGAGATGGCACATGACAGAGTGACTTAGAGACCTCTCGTGTTGGAAATATTGTGAAATCTCCAACACGAGACTCGTGATATCTCCTATTGAGCGAACATGGAAGAAAGGAGTTTTTTTTTTGGGTCAAGGGATCTTGCATCCCTCATGTCACTGCGACCATATTAGGTCTATTGTGACCTCCCTATCTATTACAGTCCACTGCCAAGACCTACATGAGTCATGTAACTCACGACCTGTCTTGGTGGTAGGAGCTTCACCTTCTCGGAGTCCAGTAGAGGTCCTCCAAGGATGTGACTTCGTTTGTGAGCGAGTGCGTCACAATTGTAGAGAATAAGAAAGGAGATAGAGAATGCGCATAGCTCACCTCCTGCGGGGGCTCCAGCTGCTTCTCGCGCAGCCTCTGCATGCGGTGCTCGTTGAGCGCGAGCGGGCGGTGGCGCACCACGAGCCTCGTGCCCCCTGGCCCCCCCGCGCCCCCCGCCCCCGCGCGCTGCCGCCTCTTGCTCAGCCGCACGCGCGTCTCCAGCTCGTTGTAGTACGCGGCGCCGTTGCGGATAACCTAGACAGACAAGTGCATGGTCAGATTCTCAAGTGGTGCGACAATAATAATGTCTCTTCTTTTTAAGAGGGATCAGCCTGCTGCGATGTCGATTCCCAGATGTAAATCCATCTCTTTGGTGGTCTAGACACATTTTTTAATATATTAATTTGAGAAATAAAAAGACTTTGTTTTTTGACACTCACATTTTTATTAACCAACTAGTTTCGGCAACAACCTGTTGCCCTCTTCAGGGTTTAATTTATGACTAACAAAAAATAAAGTTTTTTATTTCTTTACAAAAAACAAAGTCTTTTTATTTCTCGAAATAATATATCAATATGATCCACAAAGTTAATGCTTTCAATTTTCAAAACATTTTTCAATACTTTTTTCTCATAGTTAAGTCAAGTTATTTGATTATTTCGAAAGCTGTCCCACCGCATTCCCAGATCTGATACAAAAGCATCAAGGCTTCCTTCTAGACAGACCTTCTCTTGCAAAGAATTTTTTTATTATTTAACATTCAATAAATAAATTAAAATGGAGTTGTACAAATTAAACGCCAAATCAAAAACATTAAAATACTCTCACAAAAAACTTTCACACACTCCATAAAAATCCTAAAATTTAGGTTTTTTAATTTATGTTTTTAATGTTTTTTATTTAAAATAAACCCTGATGATGACAAGGTATAGTAGAAACCGGTAGGTTAAATTGTATTAATAAAAAAGTGGTGAAAACAAAGTTAATAAATTTTATAAAGATATTATAAAATGTGCAACAAAGTATCTGCGGAAAACATTCAAGAAATAAATATTCTCTTTAAAAAAAGTAAATATATGAGTTCTCACAAGGAAGTAGTTTTCTTCGTATCCCTTGGACGCTTTACTCTTGACGTTCCAGTTGTATTCTCGAGCCATCTTGTACTCGTACTGCTCATCATCTGCGTAGGGAACTCCATCTGCCACGTCCTTCTTCCTCTGCACCAGGGTTTCGTCGGTAGGGAGGAAGTAGGCCACAAACTGCTCTCCACTTTCATCCATGACACCTCTACAAATGACATTGTTATATACAGTGAAACCTCTTTCTATCGTTTTTAAAGGGACCTATGAAAATAAACTATATATGCGGGAAAAACAATGAATGCGGGATTAAGAAATCAATACGCAAATAGATACGACCGAGTAAAGATACCGTCCTCCCAATCTGCATAACCATTGGTAGGCTAAATTTCTAAGAAGAATACATGTTTCAGATGCAAATGTATTTATTTAAAAAAATATACAAACCTGAAGAGAATTTGAAAAAATTCTTTTGTTTTTTAAGTATAAGTTGCCGTTGAATGTAAGAAAATTGAAAAGAATGTACAAAAAAAAACAGACAAAATGTATCAAATATGCAGTTTAATTCGAACGATAAATGCGGTAAATGGTGATACAGAAAAGATCGATGCGATTTAGTTTAGTATGAAATTAATTTGGGATAGAAGAAATAAACGACACATCCGGGAAAACGATTATTCGAGGAACAATAGATAGAGATTTCACTGTACTTAGAAAAACATACAGAAAGTTGGACTTTAGAAGAAATGTAAAGGCGTCATTAGGTACTTTAAATTCTTTAGTGTGAAAGAAATTAAGTTTGTATGTAAAGATTAAGTAAGATTCTATCCTCTTTATCTACCCTACATAAAATGATGTGACGCTAAAATAGTTACTTTTTCATTCAAGAACACAAAATCATTTTCCTATAAACAATAAATAAGTAATATAAAATCGAAGATAAGCAATTTTCCCAAGTATCGAAATATCCACTGATAAATGTGAGACGTGATTACAATAGAAAACAAGAGTTATTTGTTGAAACTGATAGACAGTCCACATTAATTAACCTGAAAAATCATCAAAATTAAATGCTTAAATAAGGTATCCATTATCAGAATATCTTTCCATTTATTCCCATCTTTAAAAAATAATTTGTCTAATATTCACATAAAAACTGAAGCAGCAAATGTCTTTGTGTTCATACTTCACAAAAATAGTATAACCCTTTCTCTGAAGATTTTTTTGATCACAATCCAAGCCAAGGGTGGCCAACCCGCAGCCCGCCGGGTGTCTACTTGCGGCCCGCGGAGCAAATCACACATTTTTTCCTTGGACACAAAACTTCCAAAAGAACATTCCATCGTGCGTAGTTCATATCATATCCCATATATGGGAGTATCTCACTATCCTGACGATTTCAAGACCGTCGTCAAGCAGTACAGACGTTGGACTAAAGAAGAGAAGAGTAACAGAAGAGCTGAGATGTTTTTAAAATCTGGCCCGGCTATGGAAAATGTTGGCCACCCATGATCTAAGCTATGTGTTGATAATTGATGAGCATATTAACACATTGTTTGCGGAAAACGCTTTAAAAGCATCTTTTACATACTGTTTTGGTAGAGCGCGAGAGATGCCAAAAAACATTGTACTAATCGGAATTGGATTTGCAGTTACTTGTGATTGGCATACTGAGAGTCGGGCGGTAGACTGTCTAGTATAACTAGTGTGGGGGTCGATAAAAAAACCGCCCGACAACAATGTGTTCAGAAAGATAAAACGCACCTGATCATAGCCTGTGACATCTGTTCAATCTGCGCCGCAATGTTTTTATCCTGCGGAGCGGGATCAGAGTCAAATATGACCTGAGCACATGGATATCTCCACGTATCGTAGTCAGGGAAGATGGACATTACTTCCACGGGTACCACTCCGGGTTTACTGTAGTGCTTCTCAATGGGTATCTTGGCATCTTCAAAGGTCTTCTCAATAGCCTTGATCTGGCTATCCCGATCCATGTACATGGTCTCTTCTCCCAGACTCTTCTTGACGTTATAACCCACCTTCGCTTCAACCTGGGTGAAAAATATTTATATTGAAACATATTTGAAGTATCTGACAAAGAGAAATGTAGAGAAGCTCAAATGCACACAGCGATCCATGGAAAGATCCATGCTTGGTCTAAACCTGATGGATAGAATAAAAAATGAAGATACCAGGAAACTGGCAGTACAAAACGGAGTCCTGGTTCCGACTCTAATGTATGGAAGTGAAACATGGAGTTGGCAAATTAAGGATGAAAGTAGACTGAATGCAGTCGAAATGCGATCTCTCAGAAGAATGCGCGACAAAACGATGTATGATAGATGTTCGAATAGTGAAATAAGGAAGGAATGCAAAGCTGAGACAAGCATTATCGATAAAATTAAGAAAGGTGTGTTGAGATGGTTTGGACATGTAGAACGAATGAGTGAGGAAAGATTGGTAAAAGAAATTTTATATATTTGAGGCGAATTTAACTGGAAAAAGGAGCAGAGGAAGACCGAGAAAACCTTGGCAGGGCATGGTATGCCAAATACTTGAAAGCAGTCAGGTTAGGAGTCGAAACAATCGGCGGGTGTGTATGAGGAGATGCATTAACGTGGAAGAGGCGAGGAATTTTTGCAAGGATAGAGTGGTGTGGCGTTCTATTCTCTTTGCCTACCCCTGCAGGGAAGCGGCGTGATGGTAAGTTAGTTAGTTAGTTATACCAGGAAAAGAGCCAAAGTAGAGGATATCATAAGTAGAGGCAGGATATATTGCAAGACAGGGCCCCACAAGACAGACCCCAAAATTTTTACGATGGAGACCTTGGGAGAACAAAAGAGGTGTCGGAAGACCCCAAATGAGATGGTCCCACAACATAGTCGCTGTGGGGGGTAGAAACTGGCTGCAAGCAGCTACCGACCGAGGAAATGGAATGAAGGGGAAGAGGCCTATATGTAGGCCTAGGTTAGAGGGCTCATGAAGAAGAAGAAAGATATTTGCAGTTGCTCTATTGCTAATAAATTTCCGCCCATTTGCATATCAGGCTAAAGCACTAGATTTCTAAGGAAAAATAAGTATTGAGAGTATAAGATATCAAAAACTTCTTCCATTCACAAATATTTGTTATTACTTAAAACGGTGTTCTTTAACCCCTTGTGTGATTTGCCCGAATACAATTCGGGTAGGTATTATGTTGACACAGTGATTTGCCCGAATCCAGTTCAGGCACATCGTACACTAAACTTTTTATAGTGATTTGCCTACTAAAAGATGGACAGTTAAAAACAGCAGAAATACACTAATTTACTGGAAAACTAGAATTTACCTTCTCCATGCTTTGGGGCTGGAATCTAGTCTGTTCTGTGGAGATATATTCAGATCTCCGCAACCAAGAAACACTCTTGGCATGATGTCTAGATCTCTTGGAATCCTGTGGAGTGTGAACATCTTCCTCCAGCAACTTTTCGTCGGCAGGATCGAGGTGTACGTATCCATCGGTCTGGTAAATATCCCGATTGATCAGGTCGATATTTACTCCAAGATCATGTTCCGTCAACACTTCATATTTATAATTTCTCTCCAGAGATGTGGGGTTATACTGGATGAACCGCGTAGACTCAAAGGGATAAGTAATGAACTTCAAGTCAAATGGAATATCGGGAAGAGTATTACAGTATTTTACACGACATACTAACTCTGACCTAAAACAATGCGAGTAAAATAAGCATTATTGAATTCGAAATGTTTTTTTTATGACAAATTTTACACAAGAAAATATATTACTTGCGTTCTCCTTCTCGCGCTGGTCGTTTGTCAGCAGCATTGGTCCCAGTTTGAATTGTCGGAGGCATCGCGACTTTTTAGCCTAATTACTCGACCCTCATCAAATAATATATCGAAGAAAACAAACTGAAACGAATCTGAAGCCCGCAAAAACACCGAGCCGAAATTTCCGATTGACCATAGAAAGAGATATGATCGGACGCATAAACGAAACGTCACATTGAACCATAAACAATATGATGAGTTTATTTTCCTTTTCTTTATTAGATAAGTACGAAGATAAAAACGACATGTTTATTTTTATAAAATATAAAAACGTAATGCATGTTATACTTTTTCCATTTTTAGTTATAAAAAATAATTGTTGATTGTTGATATTGAATCAAAAATCACAAACGATATTTTTTTATATAGTTTTGGACAATAAAAATAAAATGAAGGCAAAAATTATTCCATTCATGAGTTAACCATTACAATTTTCGACTCATGTCTATATTCCTTTAATATGATATGTGTTTTCTTTTAAATTCATTATTCATTAATTTAAACTCATCAATTCTTTAAAGGGTAATTCTTGAGCTCTCACGTTTTACATATATTAATCATAAACCTTTTTCAAAATTTGTTAAATACCAAATACGTAATATTGTTATCATCGAGAGGAAAATATTTTTTTTCGCTAGAGCACGGAAAGGTGATTTGTCATATTTTAGTAACCAAAGGGTTAAAAATCTCTTCAGAGATCGCTAGGTACTGAATAATTTTCAATGAATCCGCAGTGTGGTCAACACATTACAATTTCATAATTATATATTTACAACGATTTATCTATGACAATCATAAAAGAAATAAGGAAGCAGGGGGGGTCGACTCGTAAACGTCAGATTGTTCAAAAAACGACCAGAAATGACGAGACACGCTAATACACTAACAAAAACACCAAAACGGGAACGAAAAATACGAGATACCAACAAGTTGTTCAAACGAAAAATACGAGATACCAACAAGTTGTTCAAATATTTGAAATAAATATGGACTAACTATGGCTATAGACAATTATGGATAGAAAAATAGAAATCCGTAGGTGCCTACCTATTGCAGCATCGATTATATTGATATTTTTGTTTTATTATGTTGCTGGTAATTATTCTTTTATCTTCTTATTGTTGGTTGCAGTTTTATTGCGGGCAATTAAAATTAGAACCGATTTCGATTCGAGATTTGCTCTACTTCCTTACATACATCTGCTTTTATTAATCTTTATTTTCAATTTTTATACGTATCATAATTTTTATTTTCAGTGCCTTCAAACAACTTGGATTATCCATTTTGACCTGCCGGAATTGAATCTGCATTTGCTTTTTTATAATTTTTTAATAGTGCATTATTATTTTCAGTGCCTTCAAACATATATAATGGGTTATAAATGTATTGTTCCTGGCTGCCCTTCAAGGAGAAATTATTCAATAAAATTTTTTAGTGTTCCTAAAGGTAAGGGTGAGTTATGGTATAGGATAATGTTCCCATATTTGACGGATATTAATAACTTTTTGAATATAAAAGATCCTCGAATTTGCTCTAATCACTTCAATGTCAGTGACGTTGCACGTAATCGTTTAAAAAAAGGGGCTCTTCCTAATCATAATCTGCCTTTGCCTTTAAGTTTTTTCAGCAATATTATTGATATCCCTTGTTCAAGTGAGTCAATTTCACCCATTTATTCCTTGGATGTGTGCAGCAATTCTAAATTTATAAATAATCAATTAGATAATGTTAATAATCATACTTTCTCCACAGGTGATAAAGAAAACAGGGTTCCTACAGTGGGCTCTCTTAAAAAGAATGTTCTTCCTACTCCGTCAGGTTCTGTTCTTCCTACTCCGTCAGGTTCTGTTCTTCCTACTCCGTCAGGTTCTGTTCTTCCTACTCCGTCAGGTTCTGTTCTTCCTACTCCGTCAAGTTCTGTTCTTCCTACTCCGTCAGGTTCTGTTCTTCTACCAAATACATCCACTGATACTGATCACGAAAGAATAAAAATATTAGAGTCAATTATTCAAAATCTAAGTAAAGATTTTAAAAAAATTCTAAAAGAAAATAAATCCTTAAAAAAAAAAGTTGACACTAGAAGTACTCCCACTCTTTATTTTAAAAAAGTTTTGTCAAAAATGCGTCAATTTCCCAAAACATTTATCGCTGCACAATTAAGACTAATCAATTCACATCCTAAAGGTAGAAGATACACATTTAAAGAAAAGATAATGGCACTTTCTATAGCTAAGCTCAGTAACAAAACATATAAATTTTTGAGAACAGAGTTTAACCTACCTTGCAAATCCACTCTACAACCCATTTTATCAAATATTGATTTATCTTCCGGTATCAATCCCATAATTATAGATCATTTAAAAAAGACTTCGAGGAAACTGGATGAACATTCTAGACAATGTGTTTTATTATTTGATGAGATGGCTATTCAGACACATGTGAGTTATAACCCTTCAAATGATGTCATTGATGGATTCGAGAACAGTGGGATGGGGAGGCGCACAGATAATGTAGCTGATCATGTTCTGGTATTTATGCTAAGGGTTATAAAGCACAATTGGAAAATACCTGTTGCTTTTTACTTTGTGAAAAATTCTACTCAACATATTTTACTAAAAACTATTATAAAAGAAATAATTAATGAAATAAATAAAACTGGTTTCATCATAAGAGCCACTGTAAGTGATCAGGGATCTTCCAATGTGTCTGCAATTAATTCTTTAATTTCAGATACGCGAGCAGATATACTTCGAGTTTCTCCAGGAGCGCATCCAGAAAATTATAAATATTGTGTAAGTGGTATAAATATTTATCATATTTTTGATCCACCCCACTTGTTGAAATGTTTCAGGAATAATTTTTTGGCCAAAAATATCCTATGCGATGGAAAGAGAGCTGAATGGAAGCATATTGATGCACTATATAAGATTGACGGAGCCGGGGGAACTGTGAGACACACCAAACTGACAGAACGCCATATAAACCCAAAGGGGAAAGAAAAAATGAAGGTAAAGTAAATAATAAATAGTATTATTATTTTTATTCAACCCTTATGGATAAAACTTAAAAACAGACCTAAAAATTCAAATATTTCCTGCTGCAATAATGAGAATGGTAATAAAGGAGATCACCGCAGACAGTTTCCTTTATGAATTTTGCAAAATACAGTTTTATATGTCCCAATGTGTTTATTACTGCCTCTGGTCTAAAATTTGTCTATTTATATAAATGTCGGTATTTTCCCTCTTCAGCTATTTCCAGCCTCTTTCAATAATGAGATATGAGTGCTAACATGGTGGCCTTCAATATCCATAATATTGTGTTAAGAGTTCAATATGAAAAACTCAATATAATATAATTGATCTTAGTTGTGAATGAAATTACTATAGATTATGTATGTAAATTGAACAATTCATAAATAAAATAGTGCCCATTCACATGTATTTTTAAAATATATTTTTTAGCATCTATTGACATCTATGATTTTTTTCCAACATTAATTGCTATTGTTTATTATATTCTCATGTCTGATTGTAATTATCTTTTTATTGTTTAGTTTTTCTTAAAGAGTATGTTATAATGAAAGAAATTTTTTATTCAAATACCGCAGTCAACTTTATAAAAATTATATCTACTTTTTTAATGATGCGTATTTATGATAGTGAGTTTTATTTATGATGTATGTAGTAGTGATTTCAGGTAATGTTTACGTTAATGAATAACATTTAAAATTTCAGGTGAAATATGCTGCACAAGTATTCAGCCGTTCTGTAGGATCTACATTGCAGCTTTTATTAAATGCTAGAAGATTAGAACAAAACTCTTCGCATAATAATTTTCCTCTACCCGACACTGCACAATTTTCTATGGAAATAATTTTTTTCATGAATTCCTTATTTGATAGTTTGAATTCTTTTGGATATAAACATAAAGGATTAAAAAATGCTATATCTCGTAACTCTGAACATCTCACCTTCTGGACAGAAGCTGTAAAAATATTACAATCATGGGAATTTGATGGCAATACTGTAAAAGAGCGCAGACCGATAACAATGCATAATTTTCAAGTGACCATCAATTCAATGAGAGCAATTTGGGAAGATCTGCATAAAATGGGATTTAAGTAAGTGAACCATATTGACTTACTTTTATAAAAAAGTTAAAATTATTTTTGGTACTGAATTTTTTTTTCTTCAGATTTATAAATTTAAGGAGGCTAAATCAAGACCCCTTAGAAAATTTCTTCGGCCAAATTCGAGCACATGGAGGACAGAATTTGCGGCCATCGTGTTACCAGTTTATAAGTGCGTTTAAGACTCTATTATTAAATAGCATGACAACAGGTAAATCAATAGGGAATTGTGAAAGTGATAGTGACAATATGATGAACATGTATAGTTTTTTAAAAAGTATGTATAAAAAATCACAGGATTTGTCTACTATGGAGCCTTCTATGGATCTGTCTCTAGAATTAAATAATGAAATTGCAAGCGCAGAGCATTTACAAAATATTACTATTAATAGTGTTGATTTTTTTGAAAAAAATACAGGTTCTTATTTTGCAGGCTTTATATGTAGACAAATCTTGACAAAATTAAATGTATGTAATTTATGTAAGGAAAATTTACTAAGCGAAAATATTAATTTAGATGAGCACAGTTTAATAAAAAGTCTACAATATTCAGAAACAGGGGGATTGTTATATCCAAGTAGTGATTTTTTAAATAGTTTTCTTATTACACATAAATTAGTTTACCAAGCTATTGTTGACCTATGTTATAGTGATAAAATTAGTAAAAAAATAATTAGACAGATAAAATTATGTATCGATTTTAATTGGTTTTCATGTGCCACTCATAAGGAAACATTTATTAGTTTATTTTGTCATCATATTACAAAAATATTATTAAATGAGTGGTGTAGGATATTTAATAATAAATTGAAAAATATTGATAAAAGGGTAAATACAGCGGAAATGGAAACACTTTTGAAAAAAAATATTAGTAGTAAAAATTAGACATTTATAATACTTATATATGTTATAATATACTTGTTTGAAAATTATTACATAATTTTTTATAATATTATTTTTTATAAATTGTTACATGTTATTTATAATTCATTTGTTTTTTTTAGAATTGTATCCCTAATGTAGTTGTTTATAAATTGTTGCATATTATTTATAATTCATATTGTGTTTTCTAGAATTGTATCCCTAATATACTTGTTTTGTAAATTGTTACATATTTTGTGTTTAAAAGGGCAGAAAGAACATTAAATAAATTCAAATTCAAATTTGTGGGAGTCAAGTAGTTACCGTAGCCTTCAGCTCGTACACTTGCCTTGGGAAGTGGTGGGTACTTCTTCTGCCCTTTTATAAAATGTTTTTTAGAGAATTGTATCTGTAATATACTTGTTTGTAAATTGTTACATATTTTGTGTTTAAAAGGGCAGAAGGAACATTAAATAAATTCAAATTCAAATTTGTGGGAGTGAAGTAGTTACCGTAGCCTTCAGCTCGTATACTTGCTTCGGGAAGTGGTGGGTACTCCTTCTGCCCTTTTATAAAATGTTTTTTAGAGAATTGTATCTGTAATATACTTGTTTGTAAATTGTTACATATTTTGTGTTTAAAAGGGCAGAAGGAACATTAAATAAATTCAAATTCAAATTTGTGGGAGTGAAGTAGTTACCGTAGCCTTCAGCTCGTATACTTGCTTCGGGAAGTGGTGGGTACTCCTTCTGCCCTTTTATAAAATGTTTTTTAGAGAATTGTATCTGTAATATACTTGTTTGTAAATTGTTACAAATTTTGTGTTTAAAAGGGCAGAAGGAACATTAAATAAATTCAAATTTGCGGGAGTGAAGTAGTTACCGTAGCCTTCAGCTCGTATACTTGCTTCGGGAAGTGGTGGGTACTCCTTCTGCCCTTTTATAAAATGTTTTTTAGAGAATTGTATCTGTAATATACTTGTTTGTAAATTGTTACAAATTTTGTGTTTAAAAGGGCAGAAGGAACATTAAATAAATTCAAATTTGCGGGAGTGAAGTAGTTACCGTAGCCTTCAGCTCGTATACTTGCTTCGGGAAGTGGTGGGTACTCCTTCTGCCCTTTTATAAAATGTTTTTTAGAGAATTGTATCTGTAATATACTTGTTTGTAAATTGTTACAAATTTTGTGTTTAAAAGGGCAGAAGGAACATTAAATAAATTCAAATTTGCGGGAGTGAAGTAGTTACCGTAGCCTTCAGCTCGTATACTTGCTTCGGGAAGTGGTGGGTACTCCTTCTGCCCTTTTATAAAATGTTTTTTAGAGAATTGTATCTCCAATATACTTGTTTGTAAATTGTTACATATTTTGTGTTTAAAAGGGCAGAAGGAACATTAAATAAATTCAAATTTGCGGGAGTGAAGTAGTTACCGTAGCCTTCAGCTCGTATACTTGCTTCGGGAAGTGGTGGGTACTCCTTCTGCCCTTTTATAAAATGTTTTTTAGAGAATTGTATCTGTAATATACTTGTTTGTAAATTGTTACAAATTTTGTGTTTAAAAGGGCAGAAGGAACATTAAATAAATTCAAATTTGCGGGAGTGAAGTAGTTACCGTAGCCTTCAGCTCGTATACTTGCTTCGGGAAGTGGTGGGTACTCCTTCTGCCCTTTTATAAAATGTTTTTTAGAGAATTGTATCTCCAATATACTTGTTTGTAAATTGTTACAAATTTTGTGTTTAAAAGGGCAGAAGGAACATTAAATAAATTCAAATTTGCGGGAGTGAAGTAGTTACCGTAGCCTTCAGCTCGTATACTTGCTTCGGGAAGTGGTGGGTACTCCTTCTGCCCTTTTATAAAATGTTTTTTAGAGAATTGTATCTCCAATATACTTGTTTGTAAATTGTTACATATTTTGTGTTTAAAAGGGCAGAAGGAACATTAAATAAATTCAAATTTGCGGGAGTGAAGTAGTTACCGTAGCCTTCAGCTCGTATACTTGCTTCGGGAAGTGGTGGGTACTCCTTCTGCCCTTTTATAAAATGTTTTTTAGAGAATTGTATCTGTAATATACTTGTTTGTAAATTGTTACAAATTTTGTGTTTAAAAGGGCAGAAGGAACATTAAATAAATTCAAATTTGCGGGAGTGAAGTAGTTACCGTAGCCTTCAGCTCGTATACTTGCTTCGGGAAGTGGTGGGTACTCCTTCTGCCCTTTTATAAAATGTTTTTTAGAGAATTGTATCTGTAATATACTTGTTTGTAAATTGTTACAAATTTTGTGTTTAAAAGGGCAGAAGGAACATTAAATAAATTCAAATTTGCGGGAGTGAAGTAGTTACCGTAGCCTTCAGCTCGTATACTTGCTTCGGGAAGTGGTGGGTACTCCTTCTGCCCTTTTATAAAATGTTTTTTAGAGAATTGTATCTGTAATATACTTGTTTGTAAATTGTTACAAATTTTGTGTTTAAAAGGGCAGAAGGAACATTAAATAAATTCAAATTTGCGGGAGTGAAGTAGTTACCGTAGCCTTCAGCTCGTATACTTGCTTCGGGAAGTGGTGGGTACTCCTTCTGCCCTTTTATAAAATGTTTTTTAGAGAATTGTATCTCCAATATACTTGTTTGTAAATTGTTACATATTTTGTGTTTAAAAGGGCAGAAGGAACATTAAATAAATTCAAATTTGCGGGAGTGAAGTAGTTACCGTAGCCTTCAGCTCGTATACTTGCTTCGGGAAGTGGTGGGTACTCCTTCTGCCCTTTTATAAAATGTTTTTTAGAGAATTGTATCTGTAATATACTTGTTTGTAAATTGTTACAAATTTTGTGTTTAAAAGGGCAGAAGGAACATTAAATAAATTCAAATTTGCGGGAGTGAAGTAGTTACCGTAGCCTTCAGCTCGTATACTTGCTTCGGGAAGTGGTGGGTACTCCTTCTGCCCTTTTATAAAATGTTTTTTAGAGAATTGTATCTCCAATATACTTGTTTGTAAATTGTTACATATTTTGTGTTTAAAAGGGCAGAAGGAACATTAAATAAATTCAAATTTGCGGGAGTGAAGTAGTTACCGTAGCCTTCAGCTCGTATACTTGCTTCGGGAAGTGGTGGGTACTCCTTCTGCCCTTTTATAAAATGTTTTTTAGAGAATTGTATCTCCAATATACTTGTTTGTAAATTGTTACATATTTTGTGTTTAAAAGGGCAGAAGGAACATTAAATAAATTCAAATTTGCGGGAGTGAAGTAGTTACCGTAGCCTTCAGCTCGTATACTTGCTTCGGGAAGTGGTGGGTACTCCTTCTGCCCTTTTATAAAATGTTTTTTAGAGAATTGTATCTGTAATATACTTGTTTGTAAATTGTTACAAATTTTGTGTTTAAAAGGGCAGAAGGAACATTAAATAAATTCAAATTTGCGGGAGTGAAGTAGTTACCGTAGCCTTCAGCTCGTATACTTGCTTCGGGAAGTGGTGGGTACTCCTTCTGCCCTTTTATAAAATGTTTTTTAGAGAATTGTATCTCCAATATACTTGTTTGTAAATTGTTACATATTTTGTGTTTAAAAGGGCAGAAGGAACATTAAATAAATTCAAATTTGCGGGAGTGAAGTAGTTACCGTAGCCTTCAGCTCGTATACTTGCTTCGGGAAGTGGTGGGTACTCCTTCTGCCCTTTTATAAAATGTTTTTTAGAGAATTGTATCTCCAATATACTTGTTTGTAAATTGTTACATATTTTGTGTTTAAAAGGGCAGAAGGAACATTAAATAAATTCAAATTTGCGGGAGTGAAGTAGTTACCGTAGCCTTCAGCTCGTATACTTGCTTCGGGAAGTGGTGGGTACTCCTTCTGCCCTTTTATAAAATGTTTTTTAGAGAATTGTATCTCCAATATACTTGTTTGTAAATTGTTACATATTTTGTGTTTAAAAGGGCAGAAGGAACATTAAATAAATTCAAATTTGCGGGAGTGAAGTAGTTACCGTAGCCTTCAGCTCGTATACTTGCTTCGGGAAGTGGTGGGTACTCCTTCTGCCCTTTTATAAAATGTTTTTTAGAGAATTGTATCTGTAATATACTTGTTTGTAAATTGTTACAAATTTTGTGTTTAAAAGGGCAGAAGGAACATTAAATAAATTCAAATTTGCGGGAGTGAAGTAGTTACCGTAGCCTTCAGCTCGTATACTTGCTTCGGGAAGTGGTGGGTACTCCTTCTGCCCTTTTATAAAATGTTTTTTAGAGAATTGTATCTCCAATATACTTGTTTGTAAATTGTTACATATTTTGTGTTTAAAAGGGCAGAAGGAACATTAAATAAATTCAAATTTGCGGGAGTGAAGTAGTTACCGTAGCCTTCAGCTCGTATACTTGCTTCGGGAAGTGGTGGGTACTCCTTCTGCCCTTTTATAAAATGTTTTTTAGAGAATTGTATCTCCAATATACTTGTTTGTAAATTGTTACATATTTTGTGTTTAAAAGGGCAGAAGGAACATTAAATAAATTCAAATTTGCGGGAGTGAAGTAGTTACCGTAGCCTTCAGCTCGTATACTTGCTTCGGGA
>NW_028281053.1:1275000-1277500 GCF_059751285.1 Brachycentrus maculatus | reverse complement strand
TATTTAGTTTATTTAAAAAAATAATTAAACAATACCTTTTCTTCAAAATGCAAACACAACATTTTTTGCCCTGTAGCGGGTAAATATTAAGTTAAAAATATGGCTCTTTTTCTGGGATATAGTACATTTTTTTGGGATTCCGAAAACATGCACAACTGAAATTTGACGAATTTTGATTTATGGTGGTTATTATAATGATTATTATTTATATCGTTCTTGAAAGGAGTTAGCGATATTGTAACTGTTGTTCTTCCTTCCAATAAATTTTTTAAAAAAAACAAAAAAAATGTAAATAATTAAGCATTACTCACCTTGGTGATACGCCAAGCTGCCACGAACCGTATTTATTTTTTAAACCGATCACTCAGAGAGCAGAATCTCCTAATTGTTCCACCATACATACAGTCACCTATTCTGATTCCACTTTCTCAAATATCCAGGCGAATGATTCAACAAATCGAAAAATTCCATTTCTGTCGATCGCAGACACGTCAGAAGGTCCTGTGACAGGCGGCACATAGATAGATCCCTATAGTTTATTTGACATTCTGGATTACGAGTCTATTGAAGGGGGTTTGATGAATATATTGTGATATCTGATGAACTTTATGTCACAGAATGAACACATACGAAAATTCCCGATCGAACTTATATTAAACGTCTCTCGCGAGTCAAATCTAAATGGCTACTGTTCAAATTCGATCCAGTTTAAAACATATTTGCGAGATAAAAGTTTTGTGTTTTTCGAACAAAGCTCTCATTATCTTATTGTATCCTATGTAATCTTATCTTTTTTTACTTTTAATAACAGTTAATAACAAAAAATGTTTTATAATTTTTTTATATGTACGATTATCAGTCAATACTTTTTTCTAACCAGTTAACACTTTACTACCAGTGTCATTTCTCTAACAAATAAAAAAAAAATCGCAATTTTATACTCAGATGTAAGTTTCAAAGAATTTTTAATTGATTTTTCATTTTATCTGATACTGGATTATTCACCATACGGATAAAAAGTCAAAGAAATACATATCGCTCACTCCTTTCAAGAACGTCATAAATCAAAAATCGTCAATTTTCAGTTATGCGTGTTTTCGGAATGCCCAAAAAATGTACTATATCCCAGCAAAAGAGGCATGTTTTTAACTTAATATTTACCCACTACAGGGCAGAAAATAATGTTTTTGCATTTCGAAGACAATGTATTGTTTAATTATTTTTTTAAAATATATTAAATATTTTTCAAATGGAGAAAGAACCTTCAGGTTTTACCTAAAAAGATCTGTTGTACAGTAAAAAGTTCAATAAGTGGCTTGATATTTATTTTAAATAAATTGCTTTATATTTTTATACTTTAAAAACGTTCTCCTGAAAAATCACGTTTTTTTTATTTATGACGTTCTTGAAAGGAGTGAGCGATATGTAACTCATGTAAGATAAAGCATCTATAGTTTTTAAATGTTACAAAATGGTGAAAGTGTGATTATCCCAGGGTTATGTGATCACTTTTACACTTATGTAACACCTACTGTAAGCTATCAAATATCCATACTGCATTTTTTTTAAAGATATATGTATGCACTGTTGTTGGATTCCTTTCATATGTTGGCTGTATCGTATCCTTAATAATCTTATCTAGTATATTTTAAATAACAATGAATGTCTAATTAATGTTCAATAAGTTCAAATATCAGTCATTTTTGATAAGTAACGTAATTTCCTTAATCTATTTAACGATTGAGATAACACTTCTTTTGTGAAAAATTTTGTCTTACCCTCGATTGAGCTTAAAAGAAGGTAAAAGAAAAAATATTTAAATGTATTAAAAATTAAAACATTTCAATGGACTCCCTAAAGAAATTTAAAAAAAATTGAATACATAAAAATACTTAAGAATAAAATTAAAGCTCTATACAAAAAGAAACTCTTGAAAAAATATACAAAAAAAGACTATTATATCTTTTATTATATAACATTAAACTACGCGTGTAAGTCCTTCTCCAAGCACAAGAGCACAGTCTCTTTTATGGAGAGGCACAGCGAATCGAAATATAAACGTTCTCCATATGTATAAATGATTCAAATGTATTATGTTATAAATAAAAACTTAAATAAATAAAAATTAAATATAAATAAAATTTCAAATTAAGATATTTAAAGAATGCCTAGTAAAAATATAAGAAAGAGCAGAAATTATGGAAGATAAAATATAGATAAGTATGGATATACTTATCCATATATTAATATAAATATATATATATATATATAAATATATATATATATATATATATATATATATATATATATATATATATATATATATATATATATATATATATATATATATATATATATATATATATATATATATATATATATATATATATATATATATATATATATATATATATATATATATATATATATATATATATATATATATATATATATATATATATATATATATATATTTATATATATATATATATATATATAT